>NW_019154086.1:93040661-93064795 GCF_002288905.1 Enhydra lutris kenyoni
TGCTATGGTGAGTGCTGTGAAATGTGTAAACCTGGCGATTCACAGACCTGTACCCCTGGGGATAAAAATATATTTTATGTTTATAAAAAATAAAATTAAAAAAAAAAAAAAGAACCTTGGGTCAGTAGAATAATGGTAGCCCTGCTTCCCCTTTATGATCAGAGTCAATTACTCCTGACAATATGTTGGCTCCTTCCCTTGCCTGTTGATCTTAGTCAATGCAGTATATAATAGGATTTATGGATCCCATGGTCATATCCCTACTGTTACATTTCCTTTGTTGTGAGAATGGAAGTGCTGAAAGAATGGTTTTGCATGATCACCAAATTTTCAGTAAATTATTTTTTAGTAGTAGAGGCCAAGTCCTAGCACAGAGGAAAGGCCAAAACCATATTATAATAATGAAAAATCAACACTGCTTCAAGATTGGGAGTATCCAATATAATCAAATTTTCTCTGAGTATAGCTAGAAGTTCTCCTTGAAAAATGGTGCCATAGCAAAGGTTCCATTCATCTGTGTTTCTTGGAGATTTGTTATTCCAGTAGCAGCAAAAACTAAATTAACTTTCATGAGTAATAGGTTATGCTTTTTGAACTATGGTTAGACCCTATTTTGATACTTCATCTACTCCGTGTATATACCTAGGGTTATGGGGTAGCCAATGGCAGCATGGCTAAGTATAACTTGCCAAGTCATTGTTTCTATGTGGTTGTTTAGTGACTAATCTTTCTATGGTAGGTGTTCATTCATTGAGTTAAAATAGAATACAAAGATCTTTGTAAGTTGTTCTGACTCACACAGATCCTCTCACATGTTATTTCCACAAATCTAAACACCTATCTTTCCAAAAACTTCCATTCAAGTTTTTAACCAATCATGTAAGTTATTTCTCACTATCCACATAAATTTATTTATTCTTCCTTGGGCCACTTGTATTTCTACACAAATTCAATAATCAGGTCTGCTGCCTGAATCTCTGGTCTTTGGGAGGATTTTCCCAGATATCAGACTATAATTCAGGGTGCAGGGTGGTAGGTTTACTGCAAAGTTCTCTTAATAACTACTGTCAGGAGAGAAAAAGAATAACTACTGTCAGGGGTAGAATTGGGAAGTAGAATTGGAAGAACAGAAATGTTGAACTAGGGGCGCCTGGGTGGCTCAGTGTGTTAAAGCCTCTGCCCTCGGCTCAGGTCATGATTCCCAGGGTCCTGGGATCGAGCCCCACATCGGGCTCTCTGCTCTGCAGGGAGCCTTCTTCCCCCTCTCTCTCTGCCTGTCTCTCTGCCTACTTGTGATCTCTGTCAAATAAATAAATAAAATCTTTAAAAAAAAAAAAAAGGTTGAACTAGGTGCAGTGATAAAGAGGATCTAGATAATCCTACAGAAATAATTGAAATTGTCATGTGACTTCAGAATGCTCCCTATTGGGCAAATGGACCTGGAATTTTTAATTATAAATGGATTTCTCAACATCTGTAGACATTCCCCATGAGGGAGCACAGTGTGAAGGTGGTAGCTCCCTTGTGCATATTGCATTTCCCTGTGAGCTGTTAGCACTAAACACCTCCAGGTCCTAGGAATAGAGGGTCTATCCAAGGAGAAGGATATGAGAATCACAGCACAGCATCCACATTAGTAGAACATTTCTGTAAATAGGAATAATGCAAAAGGCCACAATGTAAATGGGAATAGGTCTAAAGACTGCTGACTTCTTGAAATATTCTTTCTGTAATTAGATGAAGGAATGAATGCAAAGGCACTTTGGATATTACAAGCATCACACCAATATAATATAATATTATTATGAAAATAAGACCTTCAGGGCAACATCTGTCTTTATTTAACTGATGTACTATTAAAAAGAGGCCTTTGTCAGCAGGCATGTGAGTCAGTTAAATAATTTAAATCTTTGTGATAGTGACTTATAAAAATGTGATAAAGAGGAAGTACCTTCTTTGCTTGCTTGAAATGTGTCAATTCTCCATTAAGATTTTTAATAAGCTAGATATAAGCAAACTTTTCATGTTCACCACAAAATCTATCAATGATTCAGAATGACTTCTCAAATTTTTAGGACATCTTATATCAGTAGGATGCATTATTACAATTAGTGAACTGATATAATTGTATTATTAACTAAAGTCCCTACTTTATTCAGATTTCCTTTGTTTTTACCTAATTCCATTTTGCTGTTCTAGAATCCCATTCAGGATGCCTCATTACACTGAATCACCATGTTCTTTAAGCTCCTGTTGACTATGACAATTTCTCAGACTTGTTTTTGATGACGTTAATGGTCTTGAAGTGTACTGTTTGTTTACTTTGTAGAATGCCCCTCAGTTGAGAATTTTCTGATGTTTTTCTCATGGGTAGTCCAGGGTTATGTGTTTTCAGTAGGAAGATGATTTCCATGATATCCTATCAGGGGTACATATCATCAACTTTAATTGTTATTACTGATATGATCCTTGATCACTTGGCTGAAGGACTGTTTTTTTGTTCCTCTGCTAGAAAGGTACACTTTCTTCCACTGCTTTCCATGGTGGTGCACTCATCAAAAGAAACTCACTGTGTGCAGCCCACATGTACAGGTTAAAATGTATGTTCCCCATTCTCAAGGCCAGAGTATCTATTTTAATTATTTGAAATTCTTTTTTTTTTTTTTAAGATTTTATTTATTTATTTGACAGAGAGAGATCACAAGTAAGCAGAGAGGCAGGCAGAGAGAGAGAGAGAGAGGAGGAAGCAGGCTCCCCGCTGACCAGAGATCCCGATGTGGGGCTTGATCCCAGGACCCTGAGATCATGACCTGAGCTGAAGGCAGAGGCTTTAACCCACTGAGCCACCCAGGCACCCCTAATTATTTGAAATTCTTACTCACCAGACATTTGCTCTTTTCCTTCCTCCCTCTCATCCTCCCTTCCTTCTTTCTTTCCTTATTCAGACATTTATTTATTTCTGTATGGAAACATCCATATTTATTTTTTTTTAACTTGGGCTATAATCCAATACTACATTTTTTACTTCTTCAGTTGTTACAGATTTCACCATAGAAGTCTTTCTACTGGCTCCTGTGTCTCTTTGACATACATCTATCATTAAGTGTGTATTTTTTTTAAACATGTTGTTAGTTTCTGGCAGTACAAGACACACCAGGCTTATTTTGTATATTTCCTGCCTCACTCCTAGAATCAAGCATTTTTCCCAAGGAGTCTGGCTTCTTTTACTGGAGAATGGTATTAGAAATCAAGGTCTCATTTCTAAGTGTACTCACTGCTTTTGGAGTGCTATTGCTTCTACACCCTCTCAACTGAAATAAGAAGGAACACTGTGTGACTACTAAACTGTGCATATACATCTGTAGATATTTACATAAGTAAGTATATCTACTTCTGTGTGAGTTAATATGAATATATCTAACTACAGGTTATTACTACATGGGTTATTTTTTTTAATTTTTTATTTTTTGTAAACATATATTTTTATCCCCAGAGGTACAAATCTGTGAATCACCAGGTTTACACACTTCACAGCACTCACCATAGCACATACACTCCCCAATGTCCATAACCCTACCCCCTTGCCCAAACCCCTCCCCCCAGCAACCCTCAGTTTGTTTTGTGAGATTAAGATTATTTTTGCCTCCTCTCCTGTGGGCTTGTAAACTTCCACTCCAGCTATGAGAAACCCAAATAGCACCATCTGTCATTCATTTGCTGAATTGTTCATTTCCATTTTCCACATATATTGGTATCAGAATTGTTGACCTAAATCCTCACAGACACAGCTTTAACAACAGAAATAGGATTACTTATAGTTCCTTTTAGTTTTAGTTTAACAGACTACTCATTTCCAGTTACTTAGGCTAGCTTCCTCCCTCCCCACTTTAAATCAGACTCTACACCCATTCCTAACACAGTTTGATGACACTCTCCATTCCATCCCCAGGCCCCGTTGTATCCTAAACCATTATTATTATATTTTTTTACAATTTGAATATATAAGATAAAATTTCTGTGCTATAAAATTCTCTGAGGTTTGTAATTGCAAGCACCATGTATCCACGATTATAGTATCATGCAGAATAGTTTTATTAACCTGAAAATTCCTCCATGCTTCACCTAAATCCTCCCTCCTCACCTGAAACCATGGCAACTGCTGATTTTTATATAATCTCTATAGCTTTGTCTTTTTCCGAATTTTATATAATTGGAGTCATACATTATGTAGCTTATTCAGACTGGTTTCTTTCACTTAGCAATATGCATTAAAGATTTATTAATATCTTTCTGTGGTTTGATACTTCATTTACCTGCTGAATAATAGCCCATTGTGTGGATGTACCACAATTTCTTTATCTTTTCACCGATTGAAGAACATCTTGGTTGCTTCCAGTTTAAGGCTATTATGAATCATAAAACTGCTGGTTTTTGTGTGGAGATTAGTTTTCAGATCAGTTAGGTAGACACTTAGAAGCAAAACCGCTGTGTTGTAGGGTAAGACTATTTTCAAGAAAATGCCAAAATGGCTCACAGGGCGGCCTGGCATTTTGCATTCCCACAAACACGAATGAGAGCTCCTGCTGGTCTGCATCCTTGGCAACAATTGCTGCTGTTGCCATCGTCAGGCATTTGGATGTCGGGTCGTTCTACTACTTGCATAGTCAGTCCCATTGTTGTTTTAATTAGCAAAACCCTAATGATAATTGACATTGGGCACTTTGTCATATGCATATTTGTCATCTGTATTTGTTCATTGATGAGAGGTATATTCAGATTTTTACCTATATTTTAACTGGATTGTGTATTTGTTTGCCAGGGTGATGATAACAAGGTACCACAGACTAAGTAGCTTAAACCATAGAAATGTCTTTCTTCATGGTTCTGGAAGCTAGAAGTCCAATATCAAGGTGCTGGTGTCATTCTGAGGCTTCGCTCCTTGACTTGTAGGTGGCCATCTATTCTGCGTGTCTTCACATAGTCTTCCCTATATGTGCCTTTGTCCTAATTTCTTATAACATCTGTCATATTGGATTGGAACACTTAAGTGACCTCATTTTAACTTAATTACTTCTTTAAAGACCCTACCTCCAGATACAGTCACAATTTAGATACTGGGAATTAGGATTTCAATATATGAAGTTTGGGGGAGTCCTGTGTAGATTATACATTTCTCCTGTGTGAGATTTGGTAGTTTTTATTTTTTTTTTTTATGTAATTGGTCCATTTCATCTAAATTATTAAATTTATGGGCTTAGAGTTGTTTATAGTATACCTTTATTGTCTTTTTAATGTCCATGGGGTCAGTACTCCTGACTATTTCTGATATTTATAATTTGTATCTTTTCTCCCCCCTTCCTTCTTCTTTCTCTTCCTCATTCTCTTCTTCCTCCTTTACCCTTCTCCCCTCTCCCTATTCATTTCCTTTCTTTCTCTTTCTCATAACTCTCACTTGTTTTGGTTAGCTGGTCTAATATTTTATCAATTTTCATGATCATTTTATGAAACTAGCTTTTGATTTCATTTATTTTCTCTACTGATTTCCAGTATTAGATTTATTTCATTTCTGCCATGATTTTTATTATTTCTTCTCCTTCCTCAGAGCTTAAATTGTTCTTCTAATTTTCTTTTTTTACAACCTTTTAGAAATTTATTTATTTTTTTTACTTTAGAGCAAAAGAGAGAGAGAACAGGGGAAGGGCCAGAGGGAGAGGGTAAAACAATCCTTAACCAGACTCCCCACTGAGTGCAGAGTCCCATGTGGAGCTCAATCCCAAGACCCTGAGATCATGACCTGAGCTGAAATCAAGAGCCAATCAATGCTTAACCAACTGAGCAATCCAGGCACTCCATCTTTTTGTAACTTTCTAACATGGGAGATTAATTTGTTGATTTTCATTTTTTTCCAATATATAAATTTAATGCAATAAAGTTCCATTTCAACACCGCTTTCGCAGCATTTCACACAATTTGATTTGTTTAATTTTAATTTTAATTCTAAGTAAATTTAATTTTTCTTAAATTGGGCTCCGTTCTGGGAGTGGGTTATCTGGGACTTGAACTCATGACCCTGGGATCAAAACCTGAGCCAAAATGAAAAGTAGGATGCTTACCTGACTGAGCCACCCAAGTACCTCTATATAAGTTTAATTTTTTATAGAGATTTCCTTGTTCAACAATTTATTATTTAGAAAAGTATTGTTTGCTTTCCAAATATTTGGGGATATTTAATCTATTTCTATTTCATCTATTATTAAACTAACTTAACTCCATCGTGTACTGAGAAATACTTTGTATGATTTCACTTTATCTAAATTTGTTAATATGTTTTATGATGCAGAATTTGATCTATCATTATGACTGAACCATTGGAGCTTGAGAAACATGTGTATTCTGGTACTATTAGATGGAATGGTTTGTAAATACAAACCATTGATAGTACTGTTCATATCAACCATACCTTATTGATTAACTGATTGGCCTATTAATTACTGAAAGTATTGAAGTCTTCAATTACAATTATGGATTTCCCTATTAGTCCTTCACTTCTATCAGTTTTTTTCTCAAATAATTTGAAACACATCTTTTTCTGAAGTCTTATTTATCTGTAATTAATACAACTACTCCAGATTTCTTTTGATTTGTGCCACACATCTTTCTCAAATTCTTAACTTTAAATGTACCTGAGCTTTTTATTAAATGTGGGCTTCTGGTAGGCAACACAGAGATGAATCTTCTGGTTTTTAATCCACTCTGACAAATTATACCTTTTAAACTGATTTTAATTTTTCTTTTATTTGTTTGTTTTCTCTTAAGATGACAGAAATTTATTCTGTCATAGTTCTGGGGCCTAGAAGAATACAATCAAGATTTTATCAGGGCTGTGATCCTCCTGAGACTCTGGAAGGAATCTTCCCTTACCTTTTCCTTCCTATGGTGGCTTTCAATTCTTGATGTTCTTTGGTTTGCAGCTTCATCACTCGCATCTCTGCTTCTGTTGTCACGTGGTATTTTCTGCTTCTTATAAAAATCGCCATTCATATTGGATTAGGACCCACTTACCTTCCAAATAAAGTTACATTCTAAACCATTTATATTTAAATAGATTGTTGATAGAATTGAATCAATATCTATCAATTATTAAAATTCTCCATCTTGGTTACTGTATGATTCAATTGGTTAAACATCCAACTCTTGATTTTGGCTCAGGTCATAATCTCAGGGTTGTGGGATTGAGCCCTGAGTTGAGCTTTCCACTTAGTGGGGAGTTTGAGATTCTCTCTCTCTCTCTCCTACTCCTTTTGCCTCTCCCTCTACTCATGCACATGCTCTTTCTTTCTCAAATAAATAAATAAATATTTAAAAAAAAAATCCTCCATCTTGTCCCTTGGGGCATTGCTGCTATTACTCATTTCACTTTTCCATATGTTATGATCATCCAATACATTGTTTGCTATTTCTTTAAAAAGTTATCTCTTAGGTAACAAAAAAGAGGAAAAATAAACTATTTTATCTTGGCTTCACTTGTTCTTTCTCAAACACTCCTTCCTTTATGTAGATCTGATAATTACCTATATCATTTTCCTTCTCCATAGAGAAGTTCTTTTAACGTTTCTATCAAGGCAGGACTGCAGGAAATGAATTCCTAAGGTTTTCTTTCTCTGACAAAGTCTTGTTTTTCTCTTTCACTTTCGAAGGCACATTACTGGTTATAAGTCTAGAATAGTGTTTTTGTCTTTTTCTGTCAACATTAAAGTATTTCACTTCACTGTCTTTTTGCTTGTGTGGTTTCAGATGAAAAGTCTGCACTAATTCTTTATCTTCTTTTCTCCCTTAGGTAAGGTGTTTCTTCCTCTGTCTTCTTTCAAGATTTTTTTTTTTTTATTTTTTGTAGTTGATTCACATCAGTTTGAATATTTTAATATGATGTGCTTATGTCTAGCCTAGGATTTTGTTTTGTTTTGTTTTGTTTTGGTGTTTATCCTGTTTGGATTTTTCTGATTTTTCTGGATTTCTGATTTTGTATTTGTGATTTATTTTGGAAATTTCCTAAATATTATAACTTCAAGTATATTTTTGTTCATTCTTCTTCTAGTATTCCAAGTATTCTTATATTACATCTTTTAAAATTGCCCCACTGTTATTGAATGCTTTGTTTCACTTTTTATTCTTTTTCTCTCTGAATTTATATTTCAAAGTTTCTACTGACCTATAATCAAAGTCACTGATTCTTTCCTTGACATTCCAAAAAAATCTTTATGTCTGTTAGTATGTTTTTTATTTTCAATGTTTACTTTTTATTCACTGCTAGAATTTCTATCTCTCTTTTCACACTACCTATCAATTATTTCATCTTGTTTACATTTTTCAATAGCCTTAACATATTAAATATATTTAAAATTTCCTGTCTGATAACCACAACATTAGTCTCATATCTGAGTCTGGTTCTAGTGTATTCTTTCTTTCTCCCTTTCTTTCTTTCTTGTTTTGTTTCTTTGGACTGTGTTTTTATTGCCTTTTTGTATATCTTGTAAGTTTTGATTGAAAGCCAAGCATGTTGTATCAGGTAACAAGTACTGAGGTTCATAAGCTTTTTTGTTGCTGTAAAAATGTGATGACTTTCAAGTTCTTTATATATTAGAGCTGAAACCAGAAGTCTTAGGTATAAAGCACAGAGCAATGAACAAAATAGAAAACAATCACTAACCTTCAGGTGTGCAAAGGTAAACTATGCTACAGACATTTTCACATGTTATCTAGTTTTAAAACACCTGCAAGAAATAGCAAAACTGAAACAAGACAAAACATTCTATTTTGTGTCAATCAATAAAGTGAATTGGCATATGTTTGTAAGATGACTAACTCAATTATTCTTGTAAAGTAAACTTGCCTAGGTTTTCCTTTATGTGTGTGAGTTATCCCCTGACATTTGTTTTTGGATTTCCAAATAACAGCATTATATTGCCATTATAATACAATATATTTGATGACACTTTAATGCTGATAACTTTTTATTCAATGTGTGTTTTCTCTGTCCTCTAAAATTCTTGAATGTTATTATTTTATAGATATTACCTGGAACAAAGTATTACAATCTTAGAAGCATGATATAAACAACAAGTCAAAAGTGAATGAAAGTTTAAAGCAGAAGAAAAATGTATTTTGTGGGTACGGTGGTAAGGGAAGTCTTCGAGAATTTGACTACCAAAATGATGCAGATATTAGTAGTTTTACCTCAGGTTATGAAATATGGGGAGATTTCAATTTTACTCATTCATCCTACAACTAGGTACTGAGTGTCAGTTCTATAGCAGCCCCTTTATTAGTACTTCACATAAAGTGGATTTAGTAAAAACCTATCAAGCTGACCACATTGTGACATCACAGGATAAGTTATCCATTGGCTTTTTCTGCCCCATGATACAGTGTAAAATAATGTACTGATATCAGTTATTTATAATTAATAAAAGCATATTTTATCCATGTAATATTTTTAAATAGTATATGACATACTTGTTTCTACATTAATTTCTTATACGTCATGTAATGTAAAATGATAGGATGTGAAACTGTTTTCTATACTTTGAAAAATTATTTATGTACTAAATGTATGACTTTGTTGAACACTTCACTTAACCTTTTAAAGCCTTTGTTACTCATTAGTGAAATGGGAATAGAGATGCCCTCCTCACAAGGTTTCATCAAATAATCAACAAAAATAATAAATTTATGACCATTTGGCTACCAATAAAGCTTATAATGAATATAATATGTTATATTCATCAATAAACATTTATTGAGTACTTTATGGATGAAATGTACCATTTCATTAGCCTTGAGAAATTGTACGAATAAAATAGACATGTTGCAATTGCAGGGTCATAGTGAAGTTCTATTTTTAATTTCTTGAGGAATCTCCACACTGTTCTCCAAAGAGGCTGCACCAACTTGCATTCCCACCAACAGTGTAAGAGGGTTCCCCTTTCTCCACATCCCCTCCAACACATGTTGTTTCCTGTCTTGCTAATTTTGGCCATTCTAACTGGTGTAAGGTGGTATCTCAATGTGGTTTTAATTTGAATCTCCCTGATGGCTAGTGATGATGAACATTTTTTCATGTGTCTGATAGCCATTTGTATGTCTTTGTTGAAGAAGTGTCTGTTCATATCTTCTGCCCATTTTTTGATATGATTATCTGTTTTGTGTGTGTTGAGTTTGAGGAGTTCTTTATAGATCCTGGATATCAATCTTTTGTCTGTACTGTCATTTGCAAATATCTTCTCCCATTCCGTGGGTTGCTCTTTGTTTTCTTGACTGTTTCCTTTGCTGTGAAGTCCCAAAAGTTTATTTTGACTTTTGTTTCCTTTGCCTTTGGAGACATATCTTGAAAGAAGTTGCTGTGGATGATATAGAAGAGGTTACTGCCTATGTTCTCCTCTAGGATTCTGATGGATTCCTGTCTCACATTGAGGTCTTTTATCCATTTTGAGTTTATCTTTGTGTATGGTGTAAGAGAATGGTCGAGTTTCATTCTTCTACATACAGCTACCCAGTTTCCCCAGCACCATTTATTGAAGAGACTGTCTTTTTTCCACTGTATATTTTTTCCTGTTTTGTCGAAGATTAACTGACCATAGAGTTGAGGGTCCATATCTAGGCTCTCTACTCTATTCCACTGGTCTATGTGTCTGTTTTTATGCCAGTACCATGCTGTCTTGGTGATCACAGCTTTGTAGTAAAGCTTGAAATCAGGTAACGTGATGCCCCCAGTTTTATTTTTGTTTTTCAACATTTCCTTAGCGATTCGGGGTCTCTTCTGGTTCCATACAAATTTTTGGATTATTTGCTCCATCTCTTTGAAGAATATTGGTGGAATTTTGATTGGAATGGCATTAAAAGTATAGATTTCTCTAGGCAGTATAGACATTTTAACAATGTTTATCCCAAGGATACAGATGTAGTGAAAAGAAGGGCCATCTGTACCCCAATGTTTATAGCAGCAATGGCCACGGTTGCCAAACTGTGGAAAGAACCAAGATGCCCTTCAACGGACAAATGGATAAGGAAGATGTGGTCCATATACACTATGGAGTATTATGCCTCCATCAGAAAGGATGAATACCCAACTTTTGTAGCAACATGGTCGGGACGGGAAGAGATTATGCTGAGTGAAATAAGTCAAGCAGAGAGAGTCAATTATCATATGGTTTCACTTATTTGTGGAGCATAACAAATAGCATGGAAGACATGGGGTGTTAGGAGAAGGCATTTGGGGGAAATTGGAAGGGGAGGTGAACAGTGAGAGACTATGGACTCTGAAAAACAATCTGAAGGGTTTGAAGAGGTTGGGGGTGGGAGGTTGGGGGAACCAGGTGGTGGGTATTAGAGAGGGCATGCACTGCATGGAGCACTGGGTGTGGTACAAAAACAATGAATACTGTTATGCTGAAAATAAATAAAAGAAAAAAAAAACAGGTGTTGCCAAAAAAGAAAAAAAAATAGACATGTTGCAATAACTTCATGATTATGTTTATAGGGAAGACAAAGCATACACATAAATAACTACAGTTTGAGGAAATGAAGAAGGAAGAAGAAACAATCCTTATTTCTTTTTTCTTTTCTTTTTTTTTTTTTTAAATTTCTCTCTTAAGACCATAAATCAGGTCCTGTATTAGCAGGCAATGTACACAGAACCTTATTTAGTCCATTCAAAAACACTGTGAAGGAAGTATTTTTCATTTAATTTTTAAGAAGAAAAAGAAGCCTTGAGAAAAATGTTTTAGTTTCCAAGTTAAAAATATATCTAAAATCAAAACATAGTTTAATGTGCTTCTCCAGTTTCAATTTGACATTAGAAACCATTCCTAATTAGATGATCATCATCAGGTGAACTTTCAATTTACTTTTTAGAGAACAATTGGAGGAAAGATATGTCTGAAAAGCAAAGTGTTTTCAAAGGTCACGAAAGAGAGAATGCTAACAAAAGTAACAGGACATTCTCCTAGGTAGTACCTTACATGATAATTTAATTTCTTAAAATACTCAGATAAAAAGGACTTCTTTTACCCTGGTTTTTATCTGTAAAGACTGGCAGGCTAACCTCTTCCAGTAGGCAACCAAGCAAAAGAAATTACTGAACATGTTAGAACCTACAGTTTTGCTCTATGCCTTGGAATTTTATTTTCCTATTAATTTAACAAATCTTTAAATCTAACTACCTCAGCACTGTAGCTCATGCATAGCCAGCAATACAAATATTCAATTTTCTGAAACCTTGAATCTCTGGCTGGAATTGGAGGTTATTTTAAATATAAATAAATGAATAAATAATATGTTGAAACATAAAAACATGAACTACAGACAAAAGACAATGAACTACAAAATCACTCATTTCTTTTTTTTTTTTTAAGATTTTTTTTTTTTAATTTATTTGACAGATCACAAGTAGGCAGAGAGGCAGGCAGAGAGAGACAGGAGGAGGCAGGCTCCCTGCTGAGCAGAGAGCCTGATGTGGGACTCGATCCCAGGACCCTGAGATCATGACCTGAGCCGAAGGCAGAGGCTTTAACCACTGAGCCACCCAGGCGCCCCAAAATCACTCATTTCTAATTATGTTCAAGCACAGGATTCTTAAAAAAAAAAATCATTGTAACTAAGAGGGGAACATTTTTCTATTAGATATCTTTGTGTTACCTAAATGATATAATAAAAGTAGGTTTATTATGTAAGGTCTGTTTTGAAAACTTATCAGTTTATATGTTTCTATATAATCTACAATGACTTGATACAAAGATGATGCCATATTTTTTCATTATATCTGGTTTTCCTCCTGTCCTTGGTGTAGTTATGTCTGTTTGACCTAGAACAAGTAATATCACATGTAGACATTTTGAATTTATAAAGTCCAAAGTACATGATATATCAGAATCAGAGAGTACTTCAAAGACTGATGAAGTCTGAACACAGACTTGCCATCATCTTACTGATCATTTAATTCAACTAGTCTATGTTCTTAAAGCACAGGAGTAGATCAGGGTGATAAGGAAAAAAAGAAAAATCCCTCACTTTAGTAAAGTAAGGTAAAGTGGGTCTTTTCCCTTTATATATTTTTTTGTATCTGCACTGTTTCTTTTAATCCTTATGAAAACACAACATTAAGTATCTCTGAAAGATTTATGTACTAGGAATTCATTTTTAGGGAAAAATTATGCCCATATCTGTATCCATTATGATGAAATAACAGATTTAAATAAAAAATAATAATGAATTCACCTTAACAAAGAGTTGGCTATCAAAACTGAATGGTAGAGTCAGAGAAATGTAGCATAATTATGAGGAAAAAATTTTAGTTACCATTTTCCAAAGATTTGAAGTGATGTTTGAATATGACTTTCAGTATAAAAGATGAGGGCACAAGCCATTGTATTTTGTAGATAACATACAGCTGGGCATGTTTTGTTTTTCAGTTGTTCAACTTTTCTTTTAACTGTAATGCTTATAACATGTATGTTTAATACAATTAAAATACTGTTGAGTTTAAGTTTACCATCTTGCTACCTGTTTGCAGTGAAGACCCAGGAAGAGCCCTGTGTGGACTTCCCATAGCTATTTTTTATGCCTGGCTGCTTATTTCCAGAGTTCTACCTTGCTATTTTCTGTAGTCTCAGTTTCCCTGAACTCTGACTTATTTTATTCTATATATAACAAAGCTGTTGAGCTCAATTTGGGTCTCCTTCCTAAGCCAGTATTCTGGAAAAAATGCCTCCAAGTAGAAATATATAGCCGTTGTAGATTGTCATATTGTACATATCATACATTTCACATTTCTCAGGACCCACAGTTCTGTGGAGCCTGTTGTGCAATGTCTAAAATAGTTATTTTACATATGTTTTTCAATTTTCTAGTTGTCTTTATTTCTGTCTTCATTTTTAATGGAAGAAATGCGTGACTCCAAGTGTAAGTCCTTAAACCATTCTATTTCAATGTCAGTTGATGCTCTAAAACTTCAGAACATGAGGAAAATGAGAAATTAGAAACCCATATCATAAACAAATTAAATACGGTAGAATTTATCCTCCCCAACCCAACTGACGTATGAGAACACATATCTAAAATCAAGAAAGTAATGTAAAAGCTAAATAAATCACAAAAAAATATCTATGATTATGTTGGTGGTTAAGGAGATAATTGACATCATCACTGTTAGATGACAGAAGAGGGAATGAATCCTGATTCCTGTTTTCTTTGGAAATCTTGAATTTTGTCAATATATTAAGTTTTTCTTTTCTAAGATTTTACTTAGTTATTTGAGAGAGAGAGAGAGAGAGAATCAGGTTCCCTGCTGAGTGGGGAGACAGACACTGACCTATATCCCAGGACCCAGAAAACATGATCTGAGCTGAAGACAGAAGCTTAACTGACTGAGCCACTCAGGTGCCCCTGTACTGACCTTTTGTATGTGAAGTTCTGACTTCCTTTAAGCATTCTTGGCTGTTGAAGCCAACTCTTTAGTTCTACCTATTTTTTGGTAGACCTGGGAGACAAGCTAGTCTAAAGGCAATCAATGTAATTTTATGTATTTTTAAAACATCCTAACTGCCTTACAAGAATAGTTATAGCAGGTTCCAATTCCCTTTGAGGAAAAACTCCCAACAAATTCACCTACTCATGGATAACTACTATATATTTTGGAATAAAATACAAAAAGAAAGGAAAAAAAAAAGGAAGGAAAGAAGAAGGAAGGAAGGAAGGAAGGAAGGGAGAAAATTACCTGAGTAGGGAGAATTTGAAGGATTGTTAGAACTTTGCAGAGCAGACTGGCTTAGAGAAAATTTCACATTTTTGTAGCTTTGCCTTCATGTCTGAATATCTTGGTATGGGGCAGTTCAGCTAAAACAACTAAAGAAACTCCACTGCCTTTTGGTTACAGGAAGTGTCAGAAAGAAACTGCAGTGACAAGTGATGCTGGAATGTGAGGGAGCTATCCTAGAAAGGAGATAGTAATAAAAAGGAGATCTCAATTTCTGTGTATTAGAAATTTCTTAGTTTCTAGATGACCCCTGAACCACATAAAGGCATGATAAGCAAAAAAAGCAGTCTACACTGAGATCTGAGTTGTCACTCACCACAGGCAAGACAAAGTATACATTCCATGTAAGTAAATTAATTGCCAACTAAAACAAATATATCAGCTTTTCTAGAGGAATATAAAATAACCCAGTTTCCACAGCATAATATTCACAGTGTCCAGAATACAATCCTAGCTTCAGCAATCAGACTACAAAAGAAAGAAAGTTATCCTGATTTGGATAACTTTCTTTCTTTTTAAATCAGCAAGGACAAAGTCAAATTTCCACTATTCTCAGACATCATAATACTCTTATGGAGAAAACCCAAAAGACTCCACCAAAAAAGTGATAGAACTGGTATATGAATTCAGTAAAGTCACAGGATACAAAATCAATTTACTAAAATCTGTTGCATTTCTACACACCAATAATGAAGCAGCAGAAAGTGAAATCAAGGAACTGATTCCATGTACAATTGCAACAAAAACAATTATATATCTAAGAATAAACCTAACAAGAGGTAAAAGATCTGTATTCTGAAAACTACAGAACACTTATGAAAGAAATTGAAGATAGCTCAAAGAATGGAGAAACTTTCCAAGCTGATGGGTTGGAAGAAAAAAATTGTTAAAATTTTTATACTACCCAAAGCAATCTACACATTTAATGCAATCTCCATCAAAATACCACCAGCATTTTTCAGTGAGTTAGAATAAACAATCTGAGGGGCGCCTGGGTGGCTCAGTGGGTTAAAGCCTCTGCCTTTGGCTCAGGTCATGATCCCAGGGTCCTGGGATCGAGCCCTGCATCAGGCTCTCTGCTCAGCAGGGAGCCCGCTTCCCTTCCTCTCTCTCTGGCTGCCTCTCTGCCTACCTGTGATCTCTGTCTGTCAAATAAATAAATAAAATCTTAAAAAAAAAAAGAATAAACAATCTGAAAATGAAAACGGAACCACAAACCACTCCAAAAAACCAAACAATCTTAAAAGAGAGAGAGAGAGAGAGAGAAAAGAAAGAAAACTGGAGGCATTACAACTCTGGAATTCAAGTTATATTACAAAGCTCTAATGATCAAGACAATATGCTACTGGCACAAAAACAGGCACATAGATCAGAGGAACAGAATAGAAAATTCAAAAATGGGCCCTCTACTCTATGGTCAACTGATTTTTGACAAAATAGAAAAGAATATCCAATTGAAAAAAGACAGTCTCTTCAACAAATGGTGTTATAAAAACTGGAGAGCAACATGCAGAAAAATGCAACTGGACCACTTTCTCACACCACACACAAAAATAAATTCAAAAGGGATGGAAGAACTAAATGTAATACTAGAGACTATCAAAATCCTAAAAGAAATTATAGGCAGTATCCTCTTTGCGATCAGCCATAGCAACTTCTTACTAAATATGTCTCCTGAGGCAAGGAAAACAAAAACAAAAATAAACTTAGATTTCATCAAGATAAAAAGATTCCACACAGTGAAGGAAACAATCAACAAAACTAAGTTATTAAAAGCTACAGAATGGGAGAAGATATTTGCAAATGACATACCTGATAAAGGGTTAGAATCCAAAACCTATAAAAGAACTTATCAATCTCAACATCCAAAAAACCAATAGTCTAGGTAAGAAATGGGCAGAAGACACTGGGACAGGTATGTGCTGTGAAGTGTGTACACCTGTCGATTCACAGACCTGTATCCCTGGGGCTAATAATACATTATATGTTAATAAAAAAATTTAAAAAAAAGAAATGGGCAGAAGACATGATTTGACATTTTTCCAAAGAAGACCTCCAAATGGCCAAAAGACACCTGAAAAGATGTTCACATCACTCCTCACCTGGGGAATACAAATCAAACTACAATAAGATATTACTGCAAACCCGTCAGAGTGTTTAAAAAATTAACACAAGAAATAACAGATGTCGAGGATGTGGAGAAAAGTGCAAACTCTCAAATGTTTTTTGAGAATGCAAACTGGTGCAGCCACTCTGGAAAATGATATAGAGGTTACTCAAAAAGTTAAAAAATAGAACTAGCCTATGACCCAGAGATTGCACTACTGGATATTTACCCAAAGGATACAAAAATACTGATTCCAAGGAATGCATGTACCCTGATGTTTATGGCAACATTCTCAACAGCCAAAATATGGAAAGAGCCCAAATATCCATCAATTGATGAATGGATAAAGAAGTATAGTGTATATAGCAATGGGATATTAATGGAAGGATGAAGTCTTCCATTTGCAATGACATGGATAGAGCTAGAACATATTACATTAAGTGAAGTAAGTCAGAGAAAGACAAATACCATATGATTTCACTCATATGTGGAATTTAAGAAACAAAACAGATGAACACAGGGCTAAAAAAAGAACTAAGTGTTGAATTTAAGTGATGATCACTCACTAAATTATACACCTGAAACTAATATTACTCTATGTTACCTAACTGGAATTAAAACAAAAACAAAAACAAAATTTGAAATGACAAAGGATAAATAAATAAATAAAAACAAAAAGCATTCAAATATCAAGAGGTTCAAAATCATGAGGCATCAAGGAAATTCAAATTGAAATTACAATAAGGTGTCAATATGCATACATCAGAATGGCTGAAATTCATATTACTAATTATGTATTGATAAAGATTTGCAAACTAAAATTCTGGTTAGTATAAAAATATTCCACTTTGGAAAACTATTTGGGAAATTATTTATTTCTTAAAGTTCCTCTCTATACAATGTTGTCTTTCCATGCCAAGGCATATAACCAAGAGAAATAAGAGCATGTATCTGTACACAAAAATTTATGTACATATGTTCATAGAACTTTTATTTAAAATTAACCCCAAACTGGAGCCTACCCATAAGTCCATCAACATGTATGTAAATAGATCCAATTTGTCATCTTCATATAATTTAATAGTATTCACCAATACAAAGGATTAAAATACACAACATAGATGAATCTCAAAGTTATTTTGCTAAGTAAACTTCATCAAACACAAAACAATACACAGTGTAGGACTTAAAAATGAAAACAAATCACTTGTGTCTACCTGAGTCTAAAGTCAGAGGTAGAAATCAGCTTACAAAGGGGCGCAAAAATCTTTTGGGAATTGTAAAAATGTTCTGGATCTTAATTATGACAGTGACATTATGGATATATATGTATGTCAAAATTAATCAAAGTGGTTGCTTTAAATGGATACAATTTATTATATTTGATTTAATAAAACAAAGTGTGAAGAATAAAACATTCATGTTAGATTGAACTGTTATTTATTTCATTGTTTCAACCTAGAAATGCTTTAGAGTAATAGTATGTTCAGATCATTTGTAAAGGGACTTCTGATCTCACAATAACTTTAAGTTATTTTATCTTTCCTGAACCTCATACAAACTTTTCTTAAGAGAAAGGAAATTGTGTATATGTTACTTTAAAAGCTTCTTCAAAGTCACATTATAATACTAAGAATAAAAATTAATCACATAACTTTAATTATAAATAAACAGGCAAAGTAAAATTGAGATATATTAGCAATTTAACTTAAATTTTACATGGGCAAATGTTATTTGTGTTTTTCATATGTATAAGAATATATATATTTATACACAATATCTAGTACATGTGAAATTTTTTCAAAATTAGAAAAAGAAATGGAAATAAAATAAAAAATCAGTCATATTAGGAATAAGAATCATGTATATTTTTAGAATATGATGCCATTACAGTTTGAGATATTTATCTTTTAACTGAATAAAGTTAAATATGAACATTGCATTTGGCAGGACAAGAATAGATACTGAATATGAAACTAGAATAATTAGTTAAATTTTGGGGGGAATCAATTTTGGGCAACATCAGTTTAAACAAGTTATATTAAAACTTCCGTTTTAACTATCAGTTGTATTTCATTTTGTTTATTTTTAATTATTTTTTTAAGATTTATTTATTTATTTGAGAGAGAGAAAGTGGGGGGAAAGGGCAAGAAGAGAGAAAAAAATCCTCCAGCAGACTCTCTGCTGAGAGTAAAACCTACCTTGGGGCTCGATTCCAGGACCCTGAGATCACGACCTGAGCCAAAACCAAAAGTCAGATGCTTAACTTGACTAAGCCACCCAGGCACCCCTAGATTGCATTTTAATTAATTAATTAACTAACTTGTTAAAGATTTATTCATTTATTTGAGAGAGAGCATGGGTATGTTTGGTGAGGAAAGGCAGAGGGAAAGAGAGAATCTTAAGCAGACTCTGCTGAGCACAGAGCCCAACTCTGGGCTTGATATCACTACCTGGAGATCATGACCTGAGCCAAAACGAAGAGTCGGATACCCAACTGACTGTGCCACCCAGGTGTCCCTTGATTGTATTCTAAAGATGTGATTTATAAAAGATGAAATATATTCTCTTTAAGTAGGTAAGTTTTCATGAAATTTCCTTAGGGATTTAAAAATATTTACTTTTTTGTTTATTTCAGTTGTCTGTATTCATTTCTCTCCTCTAATTTACGTGAGGTCAGTTTTTATACAGGGACTACTGACTCTTGGTTTATTTTGTTCCCATATGCTGTAGAAGAAAATATCTCATAACAAGTCTCTCTAATACACATGATAGATATGATTGCTCTATCTGATGAGTGCTACTTAATCAAATATTGTATTGATTTTTTTATATGATTTTCAAGGGTCATCAAAATTCCAGCCTTTTTTCATGATTTTTCCTTTATGTTTTGACTATTCTTTATATTGTATATATTGTATATAATATGTTATGTCTATACTCAGGTATGCATATATGTGTTTGTATACATATATAAAAATCATTAACTATATGTCTCCAAATAAAAACTTCATTTCTGAACAGGAATGAAGTATGTCAAGTAGAAATCCATGTTAGGAAAAGGGCCTCTGACCTGGATGGGAACATTTGGGACATGGTGGTGGTGAAGTGGCAGGGAGCAGAGTGGGCCAACATGCAAACTCAACCCTGGAAATTACTACTCAGGGGATATAGGCAAATAACCTAATTTCTTTCATCTCTTATTTTTGTTGACCTGTTAAACATAGATAATGCCAAATTTGAAACTTGTGGTAAGTAGTAAAGATAACAAATGGAAAATGGAGTTGATAAACTATAGTTTTCACTATTCAGATTACTATATATGGAGAAGAAAAGACTCTCACTTCCTTACTCATTAATTCTGTGGTGAATATAGTCTTAGAGGATCACTATAGCTGGTTCCCAAGCTGAATAAAGGCCAGTGATATACACTCAACATCTTTCCTCTTCTTCCCCCTCCTCTCTTTACTCCCCTGCCGCCTTCTCCTCCTCCTCCTCCTCCTTCTCCTTCTTTGTCGTCTTCTTTAGTCAACAAATAGGAGAGGAGAGAACCATGCACAAACCACACTGGCTGGCTGCATTAGCACCCTTTTGTTCTTACTTGTTCCATGCTTCTGTTTCTGTTTTTGTTTTGTTTTGTTTGGTTTGGTTTTTTTTGATAACAGGATATAACAACATACTCACCTTGTTCAAGTAAGAATATTCTCTTTAGCTCTGTTGGTCTTGGGCATCACTGCCAAAGTAGATAATATAGAAAGGAAAACAAAAAAAAAAAAAAAACCACCATTACATAATGAGAAGTTAATTGAATCTTACAAACATTATGGAATAGTAAGTTTAAGAATAATAATTCTATAAATGATATAAAAAATTCAGTAAAATTCTTAATAAACCTTAACTTTCATTGATTTAATTTTCACTGATACTAAAGTGAAATTTACTTAAAAATTTATTTAGGATTGTAAGTTAAGAGAGGAACACATGTAGATTCTGGAAACTCAAATGCTTACTGACCATTTAAAGAAATTACTTCTGCGTTTAGACAAGAGAATAGGAAGGAACAAATGTCTTTAATAATGAGGTAATCAATGGGATATAAAAATGATTAAATACAAAATTTGAACAAATTTAATATATATTTTAGGTTGTTATTAGTAAAAACATAAGATACTTGAGATATTTGACATAGAAACAGCTTAATATAACAAAATGAAATGCAGTCATTAAAGACAATACTAAAAATTCTCCCCTTGGCACTTAAAAAGTAAGATTCTGGATCTCCAGCTGATTAGATCTAATGCAAAATGCATTAGTATTTAGTGGCAGACATTTCAGAGTGCTTTTATCAAGAGGTCCAAACAAACTCAGTGGGTCATAATGTCAAATCAGTGGAATAATTCATGAATCAGCTCATCCTCTAACTTATTTTTACTTGCCAAATAATTGGCCCTAACCCCTAGTAAGCCTATCTTAGAAATTAGAGATTACAAAGGTGAAAACTTGTTTTTGTTGTTTCTAAAATAGCATGACTTTGAAGTCGTTAAAGAATAGAGATTTCTCTTTTTTGTCCTTACTTTTGAAGATTGACCTTTTCAGGACATATTCTCCTATATTCATTCTCTGTCTCCCTCTTTCTTTCTTTCTCTCTCCCTCCCATCCCCAGATATAAATATATGTTTTTTTCTCCTTTTCTCCTTCCTGCTTTCCTTAGAAAGCAAGGAAACTAGCTAAAACTAACAGAAATAAATTTGTGAAACAAGACAAAAAATGTATTTTGCTATACGCAAAGTGACTTTTAAGTTCAGTTGTTGTGACAATGAACAACAATAAGTTTCTCTTTGTATTGATGATGTACCAATATGATGCAGAGGCACATATTTCAGACAAAGATCGTGTAACATGTAAGGAACTTCCAAAATTATATTACTGTTTTTGATAAAGATATTGCTTTTCATTTATTTATTGTTATGCTCATCTTTACCTTTTTTAGACTCTCACATTCTAGAAAGTAGAGCTTAGTCAATGCCAGTGACAAAGAATTCAATAGATTTGGGTTGAAAGCCTGAACAACTGTATTTTGATAATGCCTATTCAACTTGGTCAGATATATTAACTTATCCATGCTCTTAAAATATTATAATCATGATTACTCACCAGACCACCAAGTATTGAATGTTATTATCCAGATATAAAAATAATTTTATGTGGATTTAGATTAATATGTTCAATATAATTATTGTATAAGTGACACCATCTTTAAAATGTAAAAAAAAATAAAGAAATGATATATGAAAATTAATTTCTTCAAGAAAATGCAAAAAAATGTGTTTAGATATCTTTATCTGAATATAAACAAATCTACTCAATTTAAGATAATGATACTAATCAAGTCATGTAAATTAAATCTCTTTAAAAGAGGCTATTTAAATATTTAAATTAAATTACTTTTTTAGAAAGGGGGAAAGAGAGAGAGAAACAGGGAGAGGGATAGAGGGCGAAGAAGAGAATCTTTTTCTTTTTTTTAAATTTATTTGAACAGACAGAGATCACAAGTAGGCAAAGAGGCAGGCAGAGAGAGAGGAGGAAGCAGGCTCCCCGCTGAGCAGAGAACCCGATGTGGGGCTCGATCCCAGGACTCTGAGATCATGACCTGAGCCTAAGGCAGAGGTTTTAACCCACTGAGCCACCCAGGCACCCCCGAGGAAGAGAATCTTAAGCAGGCTCCATGCTCAGGGCTCAGTCTCACAACCCTGAGATCATGACCTGAGCCAAAATCAAGAGATATTTAACTGACTGAGCCAACTGGGCACCCCTAAACTGAACGTTTAAAAACTAAACATTTAAAAACTATATACAAAATAAAATAAACTTTATTTTCTTTTCTTTTCTTTTCTTTTCTTTTATTTTTTTACACTTTGACATGGTCATTACCAAGAATTTGAGTTAAGGGGAAAAAAATGGTAAAGTCACTACAAGTCCAAACTTCAGTTCTGTTAAAGAATCTAGTTGTGGCCCCACATGGAGTTGTTCATGCTAGGCCCCACATCAGCAAACCGAAACGTAACTGAATTTCTGTTCTTGGCTTTCCCCCAGAAAAAGGCCTAGTTCCACCAATCAGCACCTATCTGCTCAGCACAAGCTACCTGACCCAAACCCAAGACATTTTGGCTCCATATAAGGAAAATAACTATGCTTTAACCAATCATTAAATGCCCAGCATAACTTCCTTGTCTCTGCTCACTTTGGTCTATAAAATCTGTCATCTTATACAGCTCTTTAGAGCTTCTTTTTATCTGTTAGCTTGGACGCTCCCTGTATCATGAGTTATTGAATTAAGCCAATAAGATATTTAAAATCTACTCTGTTGAATTTTGATCTTTAATAGGTCCAAACCATCATTAGCATGAAATAAAACTCATTCCAGATATTTTTTATAATTGTATAGGCAGAAGCATAGCTAGGAAAAGACAAAGAATGAACTGCTCTGAAGCATTGAAATTGAAAATGATATTGGCTCTGGACCTGGTGTCGGTGAAGGAGTACTGGCTTTGGAATAAAACATTTATAGGTCAAAGCTGCCGTCACTTCTTCCTGCATCAGCCATTGAGAAGTAATTGAAGTACTTTGAGCCATTGGTTGCTTACTTTGTTTCTGATATAGGGGAATGTGTTAGAAACATGTCTATCCTTTTGTTTTTAAAATTTTAAAAAATGGGGCACCTGGGTGACTCAGTAAGTTAAGCGTCTGTCTTTGGCTCAGGTCATGATCCCTGGGTACTGAGATTTAGCCCATATCAGGCTCCTTGCTCAGTGGAGAGCCTGTTTTTCCCTCTCACTCTTCTTCTCCCCCTGCTTATATTCTCTCTCTCTCTGTCAAGTAAATAAGTTAAAAGTCTTAAAAATTAACCCTACTCATTATCAATATAAGGAAAACTGAATAATCATCTAATTATGAAAGTATAAACTGAGTCTTGAGGAAGAGAGTTTTCTGAATCCAGATAATGAATTAATAGTGATTTCCTTAATGAAAATTGAATGATAAAGTCAGTTTATGACATCATATGTGAAATATGTATCTCCATTCATTTATTTAATCACTTATTTTAATTACCTTTGGAAATTTTAATACTTCCTCTATTTTTAAATTTTGAGCAGCAAAAAAAAAAAAAAAGAAAGAAAGAAAGAAAGAAAGAAAGAAAGAAAGAAAGAAAGAAAGAAA
>NW_019154086.1:93064805-93097593 GCF_002288905.1 Enhydra lutris kenyoni
AAAAGACTTAATCCACTTACCAAGAATTTAAAACAATGCAAGGCGCACCTGAGTGGTTTAGTCCCTTGGGTGACTGACTCTTGGCTTTGGGTCAGGTTGTGATGTTGGGATTGTGCGAATGAGCACCATGTCTGGCTTTGTGTACAGTGGGGAGTCTACTTGGGATTCTCTCTCTTCCTCTGCACTTCCCCCCAGCTTGTGCAGGCACTTGCACACTCTCTCTCAAATAAATAAATAAATCTTAAAAAAAAAAAAAAAGAATTTAATGACAAGCAAATGACAAAAAAAGAAAGCACAGTTTTAGAATAAATTACATAAATATGAAGTAAACAGTTCCCAGATAAAGCAAAAGACCTCATGTAAGCTTTCTAAAATAAACACAGAGATACATCATTCAGCAGGGAGCCAGAGTTTCGTTAGAAACAGATATCACACTGTTAGCTTATTCAGTAACATCAGGCAATGTGATGAGATGATGTCCCAAAATGACATCTCAAATAACAATTCAAAGCAATTAAAAAAAAAAAAATTCCTGGCTTTTGTGATGACAGAAAATATATTTTATAATTATCTGATATTTATCCAAGGAAAATTAAAATGATAAATTCCATGATGAATCTTTATGACAGACAGGGTCAGACCCAATGTTGAGAAAGAGTTTCATTACCTAAATAGCTAATTCGTAATAGATTATAGCAGTTTATAATTTATGCTTTCTTTGTGATAGATTAAAAGTAAGTACCACTTTGATGTCAACAAAAAAATATTTCCAAGGACAGTACAAGTGAGCATCAGAATAGCAAATGCTGAAGCATGAAACCATTTGGTTTGTAGTTTTACTCATTATAATAAAGATTATTTTATCCATTGACTTTTATTGATTTTCTTTTGTGGAATGATCAACATCACTCTTAGGAAATGATGAGCACAATCCCCTTAATGAAAACTGAATGTAGGGTCAGATTGATCCTTCTTATTGACCAATGACTTTTCTAAAATCCATTTACTTTAGGTCAAAAAAAAGGCAGCTGTTTGACGACATATATCCTGATGTCTGCTTCTTTTGCTGTCTCTAGGACTTCACTCAAGCTCAGATTTAACCTGATAGTTAGAATTGCAAAATCTATAGCTTAGTTCAAATACACTTTATTTATTTACTACTAATGTGAAATCATGAAGTGCCAAGCAACAGGGGGAAAAAAAAACAATAAATATATTTTTTAAGATATTTTCCCATTTTAGGGGCGCCTGGGGGCCTCAGTCATTAAGCATCTGCCTTCTGCTCAGGTCATGATCCTAGGGTCCTGGAATTGAGGCCCATATCAGGCTCCTTGCTCAGCAGGAAGAACATGTCACTAAAGAAGCAGAACTTGAGCAAGAATTTGAAGAATGTGTAGGAAGTAAGAAGGAAATGGTGGGATCCCTGTGGTGATTAGGGGGAGTATTGAAGCACTAAAATCGGGTCCAAGGGAGTGTGAATAAACATCAGCATCTGATTAAAGGGACAGTTTTCATAGGAGTGGATAAGAAATAAGAATGTAAGTTAGAATGAGAGGGGGCTGTGAAGATCATGGAAAAAAAATATTTGTCAACATGATGGTGATATAAGGAAGGCAGCTATGCTCACCACTATACCACCAATGTGGTGATATAAGGAAAGAGTATTTGGGGAAATTATTCTAGCATCTTTGTGAAGTATATACAGTAAAAATAGAGGCAGTCTTTCATTTCTATGGAAAGATGAATGAGCATAGACTTGAGTACTGTTTTTAGACAGCATTGTCTCAAGAGTGGAGCAGAGCAAAGTCATTTAACACAGGTACTTTTACTGCTTAGTGATTCTGAATAAATTCTGATATTTACTCAGACTCCATAATGCAGTTATAGCTGTTCTATTTGTATTTTCCCCGTTATATGTATCATATTCTCTTCTATGAGTGTCTGGGTAAATTTCTTAAATATCTGTTTTTTATGTCTCTTTACTGTGAAGTGAATTTAACAGCACTACTAGAAGAATCTTGAAAGTTAATTAATATTTCTTTAAGAGGAAAATAAAATTTTACTTCTAAGAAGTATGTGAGATTACCAAAATGAAAGATCACTATAACAAATTTAGCATTATAATAGCTAGAATGGAAATATAAATAATACAGTGATTTATTTTATAAGAACACAAGGTATGAAATTAAAATTTTTATCATATCTATGTCTGAATGAGAGCTATGCATTAGAGTAATAGTGTGTTACTTTTATTGTCCTAAAGCATGTTTTTGCTAAACTTTATTTAATCTGTTTTCTGTTCTTTTCAATTACATAGGACAGAAAATATATATATTTTTAAGATTTTATTTATTTATTTATTTGGCAGAGAGAGTGAGCCAGAGAGCACAAGCATGGGAAACAACAGAGGGAGCGGGAGAAGCAGGGTCCCCGCTGAGCAGGGAGCCCCATGCGGGGCATGGGACAGAAAATACAATGTGTATTGAAGAATTCAAGTAAAATAAACAAATCAAAAACCACTTGACCACTATTTTTTTATGGGAGAAATGCTATTGTCAGGTCTATTAGTTACACTTTTGGTTTCTATGCATTTATACCTGAATATACACGAACTGTAGGTAACCTACTTAAAGAAAAACATTTCCATCTACTTTATTCACTGCTGTATTCCTAATTCCTAGAAACACATTTGGCAGCAAATACGTTCAATGAATAAATGGATGTACAGAAATAAAGAAACAAGTGCAGGGAGAATCGGCTGGTGATTTGACACAGAAATCTCCCCAGGAATAGAGCACATGACCAAGGTGCGAAATGTTGGGAACAAAGTTGTAATACAATGAATTGGTGCACTTCATGTTTTTAAAGAAATGGACTTGAACATGTGAGGGGCAAGACATATCTGTAATGGAAGGGTTCAGTCTTTCAGCAAAAAGAAATTCAGCTGGAAGTAGAAGAGTTTTTTGTAGATACTGTACTAAAAGGAAAGAAGGAAGTGTGTGAGAGAAATTAAGGAATCTCATGCAGGATAAAAAATGGAAGTAACCCTCTATTGAAATTCTATCAGTTAATGACAATTTATTTCAACCTAGTAAAAGACAAAGGTAAATATTTTATATAATCAAAATTTAAATAAGAAATAATTTAAAAATTAAGTGATTTAAAAATTAAGAAGCAAGGACCATAATTAAATACAAAACTGATAGCACTATACATAGCTTTCAAACTGATAATAAAGCCTACACAGAACAATTACAGAGTCAAGTAATTTTGTGTTAGTAGGTTGTAATGAGGCAAAAAGAGCTAATAAGAATATGTTATTGGAAACTGTTTATGCTGAGAAAAACAATATAGGAAAATTAAAGAGAAATATAAAAATACATATATTGAAATATATTCTGTAGAAATATAGAAATAAATATAAAAAATTAAAGGATCAAGTATCCTTGATAACTATTAAGCCTAAACCCTTTTACTTTCCCAATATAAATTAAGACCTTGGGATTCTAAGTGACTGGTTTCCATTCACATAGCTAGTCAGTGGCCGAGCTGAGGTCTCATTTCATGTTTTACAATCTCTTTGCCTACTTCATGGTGATGAGTCAAAATTAAGAAAAGATATGAGGGATTTTCAATCTTAAGGAATAAAAAAAAATCCCAAAATTTTATTTTCAGAACTTAATCATGCCTTTAATCCTCTTTGGGGCCATGGTGTTTTATAATTGTTAATAAATTTTGTCCTACTCATATGGATTGACATTTCTTTCATTTTAAAACACAGGGATAGAATGCTCCTTCTCTAAGACAACACAGTGAAAGTCATTCCTAAGAAAAAGAAAGAATTGAGGATGGAAGAGAAACATCTCTTTACTACCCAAAACATACTGGTTTGAAACAAGTATTTTGATGAGAGGCTTTGGAAAGCAAGCCACATTATTCTCTTTTAAGAATGCCTATTCGTGTTCTCATGGACTCACATTTCTTCAGGCTTGTTAATTGGGCATTGTGATGAACCAAGCTGTGAGATTCCACTCATTTAAAACTAAATGACAAAAGCCAGAATGATTGTGCAGTGCCTTTGAAAGAGAGGAACATGGGAGTTACATACAAAATGTTGGAAATTTTTCAGGGCACATTTTGTTGTGTATATCGTATTTCTTAGCTGCAGAAACTATAGAAACTCACTTTTGCTCTGATTTCTAAAATAACATTCATTTGACCCGATTATTTTGATTGATTTTTTAAAGATTTTATTTATTTACTGAGAGAGAGAGAGAGAGCATTGGCGGGTGGGGGGGGCAGAGGGAGAGGAAGAAACAGACTCCCTGCTGAGCAGGTAGGCATTGATACTGGGACCCTGAGATCATGAACTGAGCTGCAGGCAGACGCACCCAGATGCCCCATTCTGGTTGACTTTAAACTTGAGTATATGGTCATTATTTTTTTTTTAAAGATTTTATTTATTTATTTGACAGAGAGAGATCACAAGTAAGCAGAGAGGCAGGCAGAGAGAGAGGGGGAAGCAGGCTCCCTGCTGAGCAGAGAGCCCGATGCGATGCGGGGCTCGATCCCAGGACCCTGAGATCATGACCCGAGCCGAAGGCAGAGGCTTAACCCACTGAGCCACCCAGGCGCCCCAAGTATATGGTCATTATTAAGTGGTTTTAAAGCTTATTTGATTTTTTTTAAAAGCTTATTTGATTATTAAGGTAGAGTGGCTACATTGTCACAAATCATATTATGAATGGGGCATATTTATCTAAATATAATAATTTAAATAGGAACAATAGAAAAAAAATTACCACCCAATCTACCTTTGGCAACTTTTTTACAGTTTCCTATTAAACGGACAGAATTTTAACACCTTCATAGAGATAAAGGAGGAAAGAAGGGAAAAGTCTTTGGAAATTAATCAAGATGATTATTAATTCAGACTGGAAGGAGAAATATGCTTGCAGGATGAAGCAAATAGTGCTTAATTGAATGTTGAACTGTGTTAATGTTCTCATTTAAATTACACTATTCCTGGGGCACTTGTGGGTGGTTCAGTCAGCTAAACACTTGACTCTTGATTTTGACTCAGCTCACAATCTCAGGGTCCTGAGATCAAGCCCCGGGTTGGGGTGGTGCTAGGCCTGGAAAGAGATTCTCTCTCTTCCTGGAAGAAGGTACCCAACTGCCATGGGGTGAGTGTGCTTATTGGACCATTGTTGCTATGTATGCCTGAAGTACTTGAAATGCAAATTTGGAGAGTTTTTTCATCTAAATGCTTGGCTGAATTAAACACCTAATTAGAATGGTTTTTCAATAGGTTAGAGTAAGCATGCAGTCGGTACTGGTGCTTTGGTTTGGGAGGCCATATGGTTCATCTTGATGTATCCTAAGTAAAACTGGTACTAATTTATCTTGAATGTGGTGTCCAAGAGTTCAGTTTCAGCTTACCAGCCCTACAACAGAATGGAACCCCAATTATCCAGGAAAGGATGTAGTGGTATCTTTCGCTGATGTTGGACAGGTAGCCAAAGAAGAAGGAAAGTGTTTAACAAGACGGCCAACAGGGTCAGATCAAGGCAACCCCTTCAGGATGACCTTCCTTTCTTTGAGAAGCCGCGAAGCAGGTGATTTTCCTTACCAAACCTGTCTCTAGAAGAGCCTCATCTGAAGATAGCCCTAGCAAATGAGGAAGCATTGCAGAAGATTTATGCCCTTGAGAAAGAACTTGTTGCTCTCAGAACAACTCAAAGTGCCAAAACTGTGACCCTGCAGGAACAGCAAAATATCATTGCAATTGATTTAGATTCTGTCACATCTGTTAACTGCAGCACCACCCTTGGTCCCACCACTTTCCCCGTCCCCACCCTCCCTTCCCCTCCCTGCATCAAGGTTCCACCAAAGAGTATCTGCTATTGACCGGATGAAAGAGGGAAGAGGTGTGAAAGAACCTGTGCTGGAAAGACTGGTTAAGAGCAGAAACCTGAATATGCTAGAGATCCTTAAAGATAGGAACCTTGTAGAACTTAGGTCAATTAAAAGGTCAGAACAGGATATAAAGCTCAAACCAGTGGAAGCTACTGACCTGGCTGTCCTCCCAGCAGAGGCTCTGAAAAAGATATTTTCTTATCTATATCAAAAGGGATAATCAAGGTGAAATTGAAAAAGGAGTTCCAAAGTCTGCATCAGAGACCACTTCAGAAACAGTGTTGTTTGGACCTCATATGTTGGAGTCCACAGGACAAATGAAGGCTTTAACTGAAAATGTTTCAACTTCCTAAAAAAAACAGTGACCTGAGAAAACTATCCCTATTCCAGCTGTCGGTTTCTGAGGGCTGCTTGGGTGATAGAAATCAACACTATTTAGTAAATGCCTGAATTTAGTATTCAGTGGTCTCCTTTAAATCTAATTAGATGCAGCAATAACAAAGCACTCTGTTTGTGTTTTGTTTTGTTTTTAGAAGGTTAATTCTGAAGTTTTCCACAACCCCTAGATTGAGACACAATGTGTTCTTTTTTTTTTTTTAAAGATGTTATTTATTTATTTACAGAGAGAGATCACAAGTAGTCAGAGAGGCAGGCAGAGAGAGAGAGGGGGAAGCAGGCTCGCCGCTGAGCAGAGAGCCAGATGTGGGGCTCGATCCCAGGACCCCGAGATCAAGACCCAAGCTGAAGGCAGAGGCCTAACCCACTGAGCCACCCAGGTGCCCCAACATAATGTATAGTCCGGATGTTTAACTTTCTAGCCTTGAAAACAATTACACAGATTTCAGAAGAAAGGACATTTGTGGATTTAAGTTTTTAATTCTTAACACTAATTTATCTGTGTGAATGTTATATATGCATATATTTGGGTATAAAATAGTATGTAAAATTTAATAATGATGTCAGCGAGGGTTGTGTTACCATCACTAGTTGTCAGTGATCATTTACACGTCAGTGATGGAACCGAAGATATAACACAGGTCTTTGGAATGAAATAATTAGGATTGGAAACTTTTTGCCTTGAATAGGACCTTTACCTTAGATTCTCTCTCACATTTACTTGCAGTAGGAGTTTGAGTAAGAACCAGGTGTTCACTGTTGAAAATTCCATAATGCTTTTGTTTAAAGGGAAGTCAGATACCATGAAAGCTTCTTTTCATTCAGTGCTATCCACTGCTGAGAAAGAAAATGTGTTTTTCAAATTGTGAGAAATCAAATTATTGAATTAAATCTATAACTAGTGAAAGCCAGACTGTACCATCTTTTTTCCCCCCAGGTTAATTAACAGCATCACAAAGATCACTTTTTGGTAAGCTAATAGTTAATGAAAATGATAATGTAATGGAGTTTACAATTTTTTAATATTGGTCAAATATTGTAGTTTTATAATGAAACATTGAATAGATGAAAGAATTTCCTATAAATTATTTATCATTAGAGTGCTGTTCTGTTGAATTACATTATGCAGCAAACCTTAGGTACTCTTAGAAAGTGGAGAAGAGGGGTGCCTGAGTGGCTCAGAGGTTAAGCCACTGTCTTCAGCTCAGGTCATGATCTCATGGTACTGAGATCAAGCCCCGCATTGGGCTCTCTGCTCAGCAGGGAGCCTGCTTCCCCCTCTCTCTGCCTGCCTCTCTGCCTACTGTGATCTCTCTCTCTCTCAAATAAGTTAAATCTTAAAAAAAGAAAGTGGAGAAGAGCCTTTCTAATTGAGGTCTTCCGAGGAATTGCTGTAAGTGGTCACTTGTGAGTGCTTATAAATCTTTCTGGTTTTCTGTATTTCTGTTAAACTCAGCTATAGTTAATTCTAGAATCTCCTACCATGAGTAAATAATTGGATTTATTTAAATCTAGTAAAAAGAAGTGGAGATAGGAAGAGTAGACATTTACTTTTAAAGTTACTGAAAATATGTGGAGAGTTCTCAATATTAGCAAACATTATTTAGCTTAAAATTGAACTGTGGCTTATTTGACCCATGTTGTTGATTTATATTTTTTTCTAAATGTTTCATATGACTTAAAAGAAATTCAGAAAATTTGACAGAATTACATATTTTGACCTTCTAATGCTTTATATTTGTAACAATATTGAATTTTGGCCACTGTTCCCATTGAAGGAAGTTACTGTTTCGAAATAAAACAAACATATTTCCCTTGGACAGCAGGGGGAAATTTTCTCTCTCTCCCTCTGCCCCTCCCTACCTGGCTGGTATCCCTGATACCAGCTTAGTTGAACTTGAAGTTTATCTTCTGCCCCTCTGTTCTATCAGTATAATTGTACACAGCTTAGTTCAGTACTTAATAAATGCCTGATATTTAATTTTAGTTTGTAGTTACTGAATATTGTGGTGAAAGACCTTAGTCCAGCCTTTTGGACTAGATTACTAAAGCACAGAAATTTACCAAACAACACCATTGTTTTCCAAAAGAGAATTGCAAAGTCAAGTCCTACAACCATAGTACACATTATAAATTTTCATGCCATTTAGATGACAAAAAAGGGAGCCAAAAGTTTCTCTTCTTTACCCATCTTCCACAGCATGACAAAAGCTATGAATGAGGATAAGGGAGGAAAATTGAACCAGGTGCCAGGAAGAAGAGATTCTGCTATGTCTTTTGTGGACTACTATTCTCACTTTGCTTTCCTTTATATCATACTTTTTGATTTTCCTCTGAACTCTTTGGCAGATACCACTCTCATGTTGATGCTTCCTTCCATATGTTACATCTGAGTGTTGGGAAATTTCCTGTGCCTCCTACACTTTTCCTTTCTCTCCTTAGTGATTAATATATTCCCATGCCTTTAAATGCCGTATAAATACTGAATATTCACATAATTATATATGGACAATTTACAGCTATCTCAAATTTGACACTCTCAAACTACACTCGTAACCCAGCCTCCAAACTGATCCTGCCTCAAACTCCGAAATTGGCATCACACTCCTCCTGTTAGAGCATCAAATAGCATCTTTACATATCATCCTGATTTCACTCCTTGCCCCTCATAGCTGTTTTCCATGTGCTATCCACAGATATTATGAAAAACTGACTAATTGGACTATGTCATCCTGCTGAATTAATCCCGTGAAAGCTTTCTATTGACTTCAAATAAAAGTCATGTAGAAGTTGTGTTTAACCATGCCCTTTCAAACCTTTCCAAACACATGTTGTTCCTCTCTTCCCTAGTTCCTCTACACTTAAGCTGGTTTTCTTCCTTTCATTTTCTAAAACACGCTGAGCTCTTTCCTGGCCCAGGCGTTTTATCTGTGCCCTTTCCTCTATCTCAAACACTTGCCACATGCCTTCACAAGGATGCTATGTTTACCCTTCACAGTTAAATACTGACTGTCATAGAAATGTCCCCTCCCCACCACCTTTTTAAAAATTTAATTTGATCTTTTTTTTTTCTTTTTTTAATAGGCTCCATGTCCAGCACGGAGCCCAACACAGAGTTTGATCCCATGACCCTGAGTTCAAGAACTGAGCTGAGATCAAGAGTTGGATGTTTAACAGACTGAGCCACCCAGGTCAAGAAAGTCTCTTTTAAATTGTGACCATTCAAGAACCATCATTATTGTCTGTCTTTACTGTATTCATGAATTTATTATACTTATTGAAATGTATTATTTACTTCATGACTATAAGCTCCATGAGGATATGGACTAGAGCTGGTGATTCAGAAGTATAGTTTTCACTTAGCAGTTTTTCACACAGTAGAAGAACTTCCCATAAAAAATTAAATCATTTAATTTTGTTGTACATTATCCTACGATCTTTAATAATATTTTCTTTCTTAAAAAAATGTATGTTCTATTAGATAGAATAGACTGTTAATCAGATGGTTTTTATTCCTGTAACCAAAAAATGACACATAGCAAGAGCTAAGGTGATCAAATATTCCTTTTCTGGAATTTACATCATTAACAAAAAATCGTGGTAGAAAATAAATGCATTACTTTTCATTGATAACAGCTTTTTTCATTCTTAGGTACTATAGTTACTCTGGTTTCTATTCATGTTCCACTGGTCTTCTTTTTTTAGTTCTAATGTCATCGTAGTGTCCCATTTTTTACTTTCCATTATAGGTCTTATTAGTCAGGGTCACTTGAAATTACTTGGTTACAACAGAAAACCCCTCTGAGTGGCATTCTCAGAAACACTTATTTTTCCCTTTCAAGGCAGGTTCTGAGATAATACAGCTCCAGATTTGGTTAATTTAGTGTTTCATTGCTACCATCAAAGAACAAGGTATATTCCATATTTCTTTTCTGCCACCTTCACCATGTTATTCTGTTTTCTTCAAGGTTACAATATGTCTTCAGAAGCAACAAATACAGTTGGCCCTTGAACAACATGGGTGGGGGGAAGAGCACAGTCCCTTACAGAGCTGAAAATCCATATAACTTTTAACTCCCCAAAAACTTACTTACTAATAGTCTACTGTTGACCAGACCTTACCAATAACATAAACAGTTGAATAACATATTTTGTATGTTATATGTACTATACACTGTGTCCCTGTAATAAACAAGCTAGAGAAAAAAATATTATGAAAATAATAAAAAAGAGAAAATACGTTTACAGTACTAATGTATATTTATTGAAAAAAAAATCCACATAGAGGTGAGGAGGGCCAGGCCAGACCAGGAGTACCTGCGTTGGGGGTCTGGTGCTACGGTGGCAGTGTACCACAACCAGAGGCCCTTAGTTTAGCAGTAGCAGCTGCTGGGCAGATTCATCAGCATTGACAGCAGCCTGGAGGAACAGTACCAATGCCCAATTCGCCAGAAGGTGTACTACCAGACCCTGGCCATCACCTTGGAGTCACATAGGAGCACACTGCAGAATACTGCCTCCAGAAAGGCTCCCCACCCAGTCTCTGTTTAGGATCAGTTTGGGGGTTGGATTAATAGTGTAGTTTGAGAGTGCCAAATTTGAGATAGCTGTAAATTGTCCATATATAATTATGTGAATATTCAGTATTCATACAGCATTTAAAGGCATGGGAATATATTAATCACTAAGGAGAGAAAGGAAAAGTGTAGAAAGCACAGGAGAATTTCCAACACTCAGATGTAACATATGGAAGGAAGCATCAACATGAGAGTAGTATCTGCCAAAGAGTTCAGAGGAAAATCAAAAAGTATGATATAAAGGAAAGCAAAGTGAGAATAGTAATATACAAAGACATAGCAGAATCTCTTCTTCCTGGCACCTGGTTCAATTTTCCTCCCTTATTCTGATTCATGGTTTTTGTCATACTGTGAAACACGTGTAAGAAAAAAGCTTTTGGCTCCCTTTTTGTCTGCATGAGAGATAGTTTGCAGCCCTGCTCAGTCCAGGGGCTGCTGATAACTTCTGTGGGCCTCCCTGGGTACTCAGAGGGCAGCAAATGTGACCTTTGTCCCTGTCACATTCTATTTGGTCTTGTGGAGACTGGGGGTGGGGGGTTGTAAATAAATGCTTGTGACTTTTGCTGTCAACTCTTAAAAACAAAAACAAAACAGCAATAACAAACTGCATAAAAGTAGACCAGTGACTAGACCCATGTTGCTTATGGGTTATCTATAAATGACCCAACCTGTAGAACCATGCTGCTTAAGGAATATCTGTATATCTTCATACACAAAATTTCAAAACCAAAAACAACCAGATCTTTTTAAGAACAAGAAATTTTCACCCAAATTTCATAGTGGCAGACCTTCCTCACATTTCACTGGCTAGCGTTGGATAGATAACAGTTTATTTTAAGGTAGTCACTTTGTGAGAAATTGTATGGTTTGATTGACTTACAATAATCAAACATTGATGGTGCTGTAAAGTTATTCATTAGGCTTAAGGAAGAATGAAAATAGACAAAAAACTTTTTGGAAGGGTTTCTCTGCATAGATTTCAAAACTCAGCCCCTTTCAACTGCTTTCTATCAAAATCAAAATAAATTATACCTCTCAGCTTACTAGGTCGAGAGCATTGCTTTGTGTTGCACAATGTTTAAACACCACGGATAAAATAGAATTTCATGTTCTCCCTTTTTTTCTTTTACTAAATGTGTAGCATTTGATGAGTTAATGAATCCTTTGGTGGGCAGTTTTCTGATTTGGAAAATGGCACTAAGCAACCAACATGGCATTAGCAATATTGTATGTATCCTTTCAGATAAACACTTTCTAAGTATAGAGCTCAATCTTTGTACTGAACTACAAAGTCCATTTATGACTTCTGTATTCACACTCTTACTCCTTCCCCTTAGCTCCCAACATTAAATTAAATTAAAATGTTAAAATTCTTGTAATTGTTCAGAGCCATAGATTATATGGTGACTTCTTTCAACTCACTCTTTTTGTAGATAAAGAAACTCTATACAGGGATAAAAGAGAAATTACTTGGTGAACATACAGGTACTGTAACTTACTGCTTGTAAATTAGGAAATATAAAAACTACTTAGTGCTACATTTAGAGAAAAGGGTTTTTTTTTTTTGTTTTTTTTGTTTTGGGTTTTTTTTTTAATTCTTGAAAGCAAAATACATTGCTTTTATTCACTCTTTATCATAAATTGTTTTTACAGTCTTGGAAAATGAATCAGCAGAAAAACATATTGCTTATTTATAAAGATACATCTCAATTAATTGACTCTCAGGAAGCTTTCTCTAATCATTCAAATAGAAATCATTCTTTGACTCTGCCTTATTTCTGATTTGAAGTCTTGATACAGATCCTTGAAATTAAAAACTGAAGTTTATCCCTCTTTGGGTTTATAAAATCATGTCAAATATTTTTAACTATGTTCCATAAACCCTTTGGTTAGGATATAAGTAGATATTAAGTAGTGTACTTTAGATTATTTTGGTACTTTCCAAATTTAATCATTTTTGCTTTGTTTTGTTTTGGAGTTGCATTTAGATGTACTGTAAGGTTCAATTTTCAATCAATATAATTACCATCGATGTTTTGATTAGTTAAGTTAAAATGCACAAAAACAAAGTAACTATACTTCCACAGATTTCTAATCAGCTAGAGAAGGAAATTGAAAATATAACAAGAAAAAGCATCAGGTAATTAAGCAGCCAACTATCTTGGGCATAAAGAGAAGGTGATACAGTAGAGTTTTCAAGGAAGGCTTTCAGGATATTTCTCGTTGTTAAAGGTAGAGAGTTATTATGCAAGCAGATTATGCAAATGCAATTAGAGACTCAATGAAAAATGGATGAGTTGAAAGATGAATTTATGAAAGTCACTAATCCATTCACATTGTCAGCATTAATTGGCTTACACCTCACAACAACTTTAAGAGTTAATATCTCTCAAAGGAATAAAAATGTTTGTCCAGTTAATACATGATGAAACAGAAATTTGCACCTAGCTCTACCTGATTCTAATGTTTCAGCAGCTAGTAATTGGTCCAATAAACTATTGTGTGGTACTACTGAGAAGTCAATGGAGCTGACCTTCCTAGAAACAGGAAGGCATTTCTAATATATTGCTGTAGTTCATCATTGTCAAATCTCTTTGACTTCCATGTCATCAACTAATATTAAACCATTATGGTTATTAGGAAAATAATCGTATTATCAAGACTATTTTGGAGAAATAAAGATTGGAAATCATTCCCTGAGACTGCAGAACAGGAGAAAGTCAGTGTCCTAAAAGTCAATAAAAGAGTGGGTTTACAAAAATGTCATTCAGAGTTGAGACAATTAAGATTGGAGAGAGTGCTCACTGAAAAATAAACTATTAGTTGAGTGATAAAAACGTATGGAGGTTCCTCAAGAAGTTAAAAATAGAGCTACCCAGTAATTTCACTACTCAGTATTTACCCCAAAGATACAAATGTAGTGTATTTGTACACTAGGGGCACCTGCACCCCGATGTTTATTGCAGCAATGTCCACAATAGCCAAACCATGGAAAGAGTTGAGATGTCTTTTGACAGATGAATGGATAAGGAAGTGTGGCATATATATATATATGTATATATATATATATATATATACATATATATATATATGAATATTACTGAACAATTGAAAAGATGAATACTTACCATTTACATTGACATGAATGGAACTGGAGGATATTATGCTGACCAAAATAAGTCAATTAGAGAAGGAATTCTTATATGGTTCCACTCATATGTGGAATATAAGAAACACTGCAGAGGATCATAGGCAAAGGGGAAGAAAATTAAATGGGAAGAAATCAGAAAGGGAGATAAACCATGAGAGACTCTTAACTATAAGAAACAAACCACAGGTTTCTGGAGGGGACATGGGTAGATGGATGGGGTAACTGGGTGATGAGTATTAAGTGGGCACATGATGTGAGGAGCACTGGGTGTTATATGCAACAGATGAACTGTTATATGCAACAACTGAACTCTACATTTGAAGCTAGTGATGTATTATAAGCTGGCTAATTCAATTTAAATTTAAAAAAAGGATTATGGATCATTTGCAACATAGATTTTTGAGAAAATGATAGTTGAGACAGGAATCTATAAAATGTTATGAAATAATTGGAGAGAAAGACCAGAAGAGAACATAATATAATTTACATGAATGTATTTACAACAATTATATCTTTGAATTAATAATTTTGGTGAGTCAAAAAAAGATGAATTGAAAATTGAGGGACTCAAGATGCATGAAAGATGAAACAGGATTAAGGAAGACATAGGAATAGTCTGCAAGTAGGAAGAGATACTTGAAGATAGGGATGAACCATCTCCAGTATAAATATGGAAGGAAATAGAAAATAATTGAACATAATAAAAATAAGTTAATTAAAAATAATTGGTAAGAATTCAGAACATTTTAAAAGGATGAAAATTAGAAAAAATTATCTGTCAGATGAAATCAGTCTTCATGACAGACAGCATAGTCATCAATAAAATGAAAGGAGGAGGAGGTGAGCATGTATTTTGAGTAGACTAGAGAAGGTCTGAAGGAGTTATATAAAGAAGCAGTCAGGAGTTTCTCAGTTCAAGGTGAGAAAAGCATCACTAAGCAGTTTAATAAGCTACTTGATATATGAACTTGTCAAGTTCCTCCAAAAAGTAATTCTAAAATTTCTCTTGATTTCATTATAAACTGTTGAAATTTAACTCTGTAAGAATGTGGGGTAAAAGAGCATACTCAGTATGGTTCAGCTTCAGATAGGCAACCCTCCATAGAGAACTTAATGGCAAGGATAGTTCCCGATATCAAAGAAAGCTTTTGTTCCATATCTCCTAAGGATTGAAAAATGTGTGACTCAGTGCTGGTCTTCAAGGCGGTTCACAGTTTATCTTAATACACCTGACCTCTCTTGGTTCCCATTATGCCTTTCCAGGTGCCCTAAACCCAAATCAGCTTAAATAATGTGAGGTCAGCTAATATACTCCATGACGGCATATGTTTGCTCCTTCCACCCGCACCATCCAGAAGCCTCTTCATATCCAACTCCATACATTAAACAAAACAATAATCTTAAAAGAACCATCTCAGACAACTCTCTTTTATTGATGCTTTATTGATTTCCTAACCAGATATAAAATTTTATTTGAATATACACACCATTTTTCATTTAGAATTGTTATTTTAAACTTTCAAGTTTAGTGATCTGTGACTCTATTTGTTCCTCTTCCACCTCTAACCTCTCCCATGTGGCTCAACACCTGAACAATAAAGTATCTTGGTCATTTCTGACTCCTCAATAAATACTTTCTGAATTACCACTCTGTGACTCAATATTCTTCACTAATTGCACTAATATTCATTCCTCCCTCATTTGTTTTTTGTCTCCCTAAATATTTCATTCTATTTACTCATCTGACTTTGTCATAAATGTATTGAACATGAGAGAAAAATATCTGTGGTTTCCATTATCTCTCTCCAACTGTTGAAATCAAATTTGTTTAAAGGCTCTTAGCAGCTTTTTAACGGTTTCTCAAAAGCTTTCAATTTAGGAAGCCAAGATTCAATCTAAAATAGCCAAAGCTTAATTTATCAATACAATTTTGAGATGAGTACATGCTTTCCATAAGCCTATTCCTGTTAGATTAATTATCTTATGTTTAAGGAATATTTAAGTAAATCCATGAAAATAGTTTATGAATGGAAATTATGGAAATTTTCTTTTATTAACTTCATTGCCATTTTTTAGATTGAAAAACATTGCCATTTTACATGAAAAAACTGTAATCTGAAAGCTAATGATCATGCAACAGATTTTTAATGAACAATCTATAGTTTGCATAATTCTAATGGCATTTTTAAATAAGCACATGAGGTCAGGAGAAACAAGTATTTTACAAACCTATTAAAACTAAACATATAATTACACTTTCATGTCTGTTTTTGTAAGAATCAAGAGGGACATATCAGAATGTGAGTTTTTAAAAATTTCACGTGCTTCTGGGGCCCCTAGGTAGCTCAGTTGGTTAAATGACCAACTTTTGATTTTAGTTCTGGTCATGATTTCAAGGTTGTAAGAGTGAGCCCCATGTAGCTCTGCACTGGGTGTGGAGACTGCCCAAGATTCTCCCTCGTGGGTCACCTGGGTGGCTCAGTGGATTAAGCCCCTGCCTTCAGCTCAAGTCATGATCTCAGGGTCCTGGGATCAAGCCCCTCATCAGGCTCTCTGCTCAGCAGAGAGCCTGCTTCTGCCTCTCTCTTTGCTTGCCTCTCTGCCTACTTGTGAACTCTGTCAAATAAATAAATAAAATCTTTAAAAAAAATTCTCTCTCCCTCTTCCTCTGCACCTCCTTACCTTTAAATTTTTTTTAATGATCCTTAAAAAAAGAATTCTTAAAAATTTCCACCATCTTTTGCAATTTTTTGTTTTTATTGAAATTTCAGTTAAGATTATAATTTTTTTAAGATTTTATTTATTTATTTGACAGAAGAGAGAGATCACAAGTAAGCAGAGAGGTAGGCAGAGGGGGAGGGGGAAGCAGGTACCCTGCTGAGCAGAGAGCCTGATGCGTGACTTGATCCCAGGACCCTGAGGTTATGACCTGAGCCAAAGGCAGAGGCTTAACCCACTAAGCCACCCAGATGCCCCAACATTGTATTTAAAAAATATATATTTTTTCATTTGAGAGAAAGAGAGAGAACAAGAGCACACTAGCAGGAGAAGGGGCAGAGGGAGAGGGAAAAGCAAACTTCCTACTTAGCAGGGAGCCCGAGGTGGGACTCAATCCCAGGACCCTGGGATCATGATCTGAGTGGAAGGCAGATGCTTAACCAACTGAGCCCATCAAGCATCCCAACAAACTGTGTAATACTATTTTCAAGTGTACAAAAACAACATGTAGGTTGTTTCCTGTTTTGACTATTGTTGATAATGCTGCTGTAAACATTGGGGTTATGTATCACTCTGAATTCGTATTTTTGTATTATTTGGGTAAATATCTAGTAGTGAAATTGCTGGGTCATAAGGTAGTTCTATTTTAAACTTTTTAAGGAACCTTAAAAGACTGACTGCCGATTGTGCATTTCTACCAACAGTGCACAAGTGTTCCCCTTTCTCCACATCCTCACCAACACTTGTTGTTACTTGTCTGGTTGAAAGCCATTCTGACAAGTGTGAGGTGATACCTCATTGTAGTTTTGATTTCTATTTCCCTGATGATGAGTGATGTTAATATCTTTTCATGTGTCTGTTGGAAGTAAAATTGTCACTGTTTGCAGATAATATGATACTCTATATAACCCCCACCCAAAAAAAGAAAACCCAAAAGACTCCACCAAAAAATGCTAGGACTGATAGATGAATTTCGTAAAGTTGCAGGTACAGAAATCTGTTACAATTCTATGCCCAGCTAATGAGGCAGCATAGAGAAATTAAGGAATCAATCCCAATTAAAATAGCACCAAAAACAATAAGATACCTAAGATAACAAAAAAGGTCAAAGACCTATATGCTGAAAATTATGAAACAGTGATGAAAGAAATTGAAGATGACACAAAGAAATGGAAAAACATTCCATGCTCATGGATTGGAAGAAAAAATATTGTTCAAATGTCTATACTACACAAAGAATTTTAGACTTTTTTTTTTTAATTAGCTTTCATTTATTTGACAGAGAGAGACACACAGCAAGAGAGGGAACACAAGTAGGGGGAGTGGGAGAGGGAGAAGCAGCCTTCTCGCTGAGCAGGGAGCTGGACACAGGGATTGATCCCAGGACCCCAGGATCATGTCCTGAACTGAAGGCAGATGCTTAATGACTGATCCACCCAGGTGCTCACTACACCTTTTTTTTTTTCAAGATTTTATTTATTTATTTGACACAGAGAGAGAACAAATAGGCAGAGAGGCAGGCAGAGAGAGAGGGGGAGGCAGGCTCCCCACTGAACAGAGAGTCCAATGCGGGGCTCAATCCCAGGAGCCTGAGATCATGACCTGAGCTAAAGGCAGAGGCTTAACCCAGTGATCCACTGAGGCATCCCAGCAATCTACACTTTTAATGTAATCCCTATCAAAATACCAATAGCATTGTTCACAGAGCTATAACAATTGTAAAATTTGTATGGAACCACAAAAGACCCTGAATACCCAAAGCAACCTTGAAAAAGAAGAGCAAAGCTGGAGGCATCGCAATTCTGGACTTCAAGCTATATTACAAAGCCATAATGATCAAAACAGTATGATACTGGCACAAAAATAGACGCACAGATCAATAGAACAGAATAGAAAACCCAGAAATGAACCCGCAACTATATGGTCAATTAATCTTCAACAAAGTGATAAAGAATATCCAATGGGAAAAGGAATGTCTCATCAATAAATGGTGTTGGGAAAACCAGACAACAACATGCAAAATAATAAAATTGGTCCTTAATTTTTTTAAAGCCAAAAAGTATAAAACATATATATATATATTTTTTTTTTTCTGGTTTGGAAAATGTTGTAAAGATTTTTTAAATATTCAAGGTTAGCCTTCAAAAAAAAAAAAGAAAGAAAAAAGAATAAAAAAGAAATTTTGCCATTTGTAACCAAATGGATTGAACTAGAGGCTGTTAGGTTATGTGAAATAAGCCAATCAGAAAAAGACAATTTTCATATAATGTTGCTGATATGTGGAATTTAAGAAACAAAACAGAGGATTAGAGGGGAAGAGAGGAAAAGAATAAAGCAAGATGAAATCACAGAGGGAGACAAACCATAAGAGACTCTGAAGCACAGGAAAGAAACTGAGTGTTGCTGGACTGGAGAGGGCTGGGAGGTTGGGGTAGCTGGGTCATGGCACATGATGTAATGAGCACTGGGTATTAAATAAGAATGATGAATCCCTGACCTCTACCTCTGAAACTAATACTACATTGTATGTTAATTGAATTGAAATAAAAATTTAAAAACTCATATACTCAAGGTTAGGAGTGTGTTATACTTTTTCATTATATTTGAATAAAAGATACAACTAATTTTATGTACTTGTGACAGTATTTTCAACACTATTTTTTAACACTGATTTGTCTCCACAGAAAGCACAATAAAAGAAAAGAACATCTGTGAGATAAATTACATTCTATAATCATCTTAGATTCTTTGTCCTAAAGAGTCTAAAATATGTGGAAGAGTGTGCCATGCTTTATGGGAGAGCTAAATTTTGATTACTGGAGGTTTCTATTATCCCCTTGAGAGTTCTATGTAACTTCAAATTCATACTTCACCATTTCTTTCCTATCAGGTTACTTTATTAGCAATGTTCATATCTTAAGTTTGGCAGCATTCTTCTTTAAATACTGACATTAAGGTGTGAAATTTTCTGGACCAACCTATATGGCAAGCAAACGTTTGACATCTTCCATTTACTTTTCTGGCCAAGTTGAAAACTAACCTAACATATAATTAACAAATCAAAAGTAGAAATTAAATGTATACCTCATATATATTGAGGTTACATTAGAAAGTGGAAGATGAGGGCGCCTGGGTGGCTCGGTCAGTTAAGCATCTGCCTTCTGCTCAAGTCGTGATCCCAGGGTCCTGGGATCAAGCCTGGCATTGGCATCACAGGGCTCCTTGCTCAGGGGGGATTCTGCTTCTTCCTCTGTCCCTCCCCCTGCTTGTGTTCTGTCTTTCAATCTCTCTCTCTCTAGTTTACTCTCGCAAATAAATAAATAAATAATTTTAAAAAATATTTAAAAGTGGAAGATGAATTATAATTGTATATAAATGTGGTATAGGTGAAATATAATGGGTTGAAGGAGAAGATTTATGTTTGGGTTTCATTTTGTCTATTTTTGCCCTTTAAGAAAGGTACTGCCATCATTCAGCTATAGAGTTTTAAATTTTCCTTTTTCATGCTGAACTTTACATTCCCCAGGACTTATTTATTTTATAACTAGAAGTTTGTATCTTTTAACCACCTTTATCCATTTTACCCAAATAAGGGTTTTTAATGAGGATAAAATATTTAGTGAAACAGTGTTCTGTAAATGTCAAAATGAAATACAATGGTATTTGTCATTATACCACATGAGGAGTCAGTAGGTGATGAACTTAATTTTATTTAATTAAATTATTAAATGTTTGAGGATAACTGGGAGTATTGTATTTGCAAGAATGTCTGGAAATATTGCTAATTTAAGGATCTACGGAATGAGATTACCTAGAAGGGTACCCAGTTCTTTCTAACTTGTGCCATTTTGGAAACACTTTTCCTTGTACATACCTATTGTAAGATCTTTCTATCTGCTCACTAAATTAACAGGCTGATGCTCAGACAACCTTGCCTGATCACTCATTTCAGAACAATGATAGAATAATACTTTCTTGTATCAGTATTCATTGAATCATTCATTCATTCATTTCTTTGTTTGATAGATGCTCACTCTGAACCAGGCACTGGGACAAACTTTAGGAAATATACAGCAATGAGCAAAGTCCTTAAAGATCCACAAGGTGCTTTTCGCTACAAAAAAATTCATTCCATTGGGAGTAAAATTGAGGATGTGAATTAAGATTCAGAAGAAAGGAGTCAAGTCTAGTCCCCTTCACGGTTTAATTCTGAAGAATGTGCCTGTCATTTACTGTGATTTGTAAATCATTTAAGTTTTAAAGAAAACTTAAAATTCAGTAAGTGGGGATCCTTGACACATATCAGAATCATTTTGAGATGTGTAGTCTCTCTAGAGTATGGATAATTGTTACAAGTTATTATCTATATTAGTACTCCGTGGCAAGTTTATCTATCAATCTTGTGACTATAAGTCAAAAACTCAGATGGACAATAACTGCTCATTGCTCCATTTTACTAAAGTAGAATTTAATTGTCATTCCCTAGAGCCTATAAAAAAGAAAATGTTAATCTTTTGAGTATTAAAACCACACCAGTTATCTTAAAATTTCCTAAATTTCCTATGATTTTCCAAAGCTTCAGAGTGTTTGAAAATGTCTACCACATCTATGGCACAACTTAGGGGTGGGATGAGGGAATTCGAGGTTGATTATCAATAGGATTTGTTACACTGGAGTAAGTTTGTCTTGAATAAAAGAATTTAAAACTACAACTGTATGGCTGGTATAATTTACTCGATTTTAATATAAGATTATATGTGATAAAGTGGCTATACCTATGGTTAATATTGTGATATTTGTTTATTTTTTAATGAAAATATATGAAAGTTTCTATTAAAAATAAAAAAATATTTTACCTTACAGAAAAGGATTAGAAAAACCTCACAACGCTCAACATCAAAATGAATAATATCAGAACATTATAATACTAGTTAACATCATTGGCACTTGATTACATGGAAACTTTTCATGCTAATCTGTTATATGTTTAGCACAACAATTATTAACTGATATTTAATATTTATAAGGAAATACTCTACAAAATCAAAAGTTAAAAAAAAGGTTAAAACGACTTATGACTTATTTATTTATTTATTTATTGGCTTACATACTTATTTATTTATTTTTATAGTGTGGAACCCATCATGGGGCATGAACTCAAAATCCTGAGATCAAGACCTGAGCTGAGATCAAGAATTGGACATTTACTGACTGAGCCATCCAGGCACCTCAAGAATATTTCTTACATATGGTAAAGGATATTTAATATTTTAAGTATAATTAAAATCATAGAGCAAGAATATATGTTTTTTATAATTGAAATTTTATTGTTTCTTATTAGTTTGGAAGCTATTTTGGTTATATCGTGGATTCATATACATTTTTGCATGTTTTAAAAGCTCTAAATATATGTAAAATGTATAAATTTATAGTTGTAAGGGTATTTCTAGGTATCAACAATTAGAGAAGAAAATTATATTTGTATATATCTATTGTATAGTCCAGGTAAATGATTCTGTGGATTTTTTCTTTTTTCATTTCTTTGGAGTTTTAAATTGTTTTAAATTTGAGTCTAGTTGACATATAATGTGTTTCATTAGTTTCAGGTGTAAACATAGTGATTCAGCTTCTCTGTTCTTTTTGCTATCTCATCACAGATATAGCTACCATTGCCACCAAACAACACTATTACAGTAGCACTGACTACATTCCCTATGCTGTACCTTTTATTTGCAACTTATTCATTCCATTACTGGAAACCTGTATCTCCCATACCCTTTCATCAATTTTGCCCTTTCCCTTGCTCCCTTCCCCTTTGGCAACCATCAATTTGTTCTCTGTATTGAGAAATCTGATTCTGCTTTTTGTTTGTTTATTCATTCATTTTTCTTTTTCTTTTTCTAGATTCCACATATGAGTGAAATATGGTATTTGTCTTTGTCAGTCTGAGTTATGTCACTTAGCATATACCTTTGAGGTCTACCCATGTTGTTTTCCTAAGAGTGCAAGTACGTGGCATGTACTCATATGTATGCAGAAGATACTGGTTAGTAAAACAAAAAATATTCTGTCACTCATATAAATTTATTGATTGATTTTCATCTAATTGACAGTCTGAGAGAATACACATGGCTTCAGTAAGTAATTCCAATTTAGTAATTTCTGGTATCTTTCAAAAGTTAAGAAACAATTTAAAATCTACTTTGGTAGAAAAAGTTTTTTTTTTTAAATATAATTTTTACTATAATGCAGTTATAGATAATGACAAAATGGATGACTTTCAAACCTCCCAGCTAAGGCTAAACACACAGTTGTGAAGGTTGATTTTTATCTGAAAACTAATTAGAAGAAATCTCATCAAAATCATCCTTACTCTTTTTTTAAACTCTCTAAACTGGTAATTATCCTTTAATCAAGTTGATAATACTAGATGCTATAATAAAGATCAAAGTGACACATTTTTTAATTTTTAATGTTACTTTTTTCCTTCTAATTTTGTAATTAGACAAGCCTTATCTTCAAAAGTGATGACTTTGTTCCATGTTTTAGGAGCTAATAAAGACCGTAGAGAAAAATATTATCATGATTTATAAACATTTTTAAAAGTTTATATGAAAAGAAAATATTCATATTGAAGTAGAATTAAATTTAATATGTATAATATATATGTGGGTATCAAATAATAAAAGTAAATATTAAATAAACATTAATTAAATAGTAGCATATATACAACCTCTTTTTACTCAGTTTCTTACTTTGAACACCTATTATGTCTCATGTATCTTTTTTTGATATCTTGCTTACAACAGTAAATGAGACAAAGTAATAAAACAAAGTCTTTTAGACATACACTCTAATGGGTTGAGGAAAATACTAAGCAAAGGAATAAATCATATGGAGAATTAAAATACAGAGAAGTGGTAGAGATATGGTAAATAATTAAGTATTAAACAAGAACTCATGGTCATCTTAAGGATAAAAAGAAAATGTTAAGTCATAGGGCTATGCCTTCCAGGGATATATAGCCAGAACTAAGACACCAAAGCAGGCACTACATTGGCACTTTTTAAGAGGCTGTCACAGAGGTAGGCAGGGTTGAGCATGTAGTTTTGATCCCAATTTACATTTTATTCCAGGTATAAAGGGAAGCCACCAGAGTTTCAGATAATGGAATGGTACAATCAGAAATGTCATTCTTATTGTGTGAAGAGTGGAATTTAGGACAATAAAATTTTAAATTGGGAGAACAAATTAAGAGATTATTTCATCAGTTTGGTTGATAGAAGATACTTAATTTGGGATTCTAGTTGTGGAGACAGAAAGAAGTGGATGGATTTACATGTGTTTCATTAGTGAAATTATTAAGTAAGACATTGATAGACTTCCTTTAGGAGTATAGGAAAGATGGTGCCTTTCTTTTTTTTGTCTTTGCAAAACTATTTTTAATGTTTTGGTTTGTTTTGTTGTCCCTTACATTGCCAAAGGGAGATAACAATTAGGAAGGTAACAGGAATAGGTTTTAACAGTATCTATTATTTTAAGATAACTGGCAGATAGATGGTTGTCGGAGAAGACAATATTTTTACAACTTATAAAGTTTTTAAGTAGTTTAAGAACTTAAGAATCTTGGGGTGCCTGGGTGGCTCAGTGGGTTAAAGCCTCTGCCTTTGACTCGGGTCATGATCCCACGGTCCTGGGATCGAGCTTCACATCAGGCTCTCTGCTCAGCAGGGAGCCTGCTTCCTCCTCTCTCTCTGCCTGCTTCTCTGCCTACTTGTGATCTCTGTCAAATAAATAAATAAAATCTTTTAAAAAACAAGAATTTAAGAATTTTATAAATGTTTATTGATAGATTAGGATGTATCAGGGTTCTCCAGAGGACGAAAACCATAGAATATTTAAAGGGATTGACAGGGGCGACTGGGTGGCTCAGTGGATTAAGCCTCTGCCTTCAGCTCAGGTCATAATCTCAGGGTCCTGGGATCAAGCCCTGCATGGGCTCTCTGCTCAGCAGGGAGCCTGCTTCCCCCTCTCTCTCTGCCTGCCTCTCTGCCTACTTGTGATCTCTCTCTCTCTCTCTCACTTTCTCTCTCTCTCTCTAGCAAATAAATAAATAAAATCTTTTTTAAAAGATAAAGAGGGGCGCCTGGGTGGCTCAGTGGGTTAAAGCCTCTGCCTTCGGCTCAGGTCATGATCCCACGGTCCTGGGATCGAGCCCCACATCGGGCTCTCTGCTCAGCGGGGAGCCTGCTTCCCCTTCTCTCTCTGACTGCCTCTCTGCCTATTTGTGATCTCTGTCAAATAAATGAATAAAATCTTAAAAAAAAAAAAAAGATAAAGAGATTGACAGGAACATTGGCAGTGTAATTCAGACCACATCCTATGGCCTGAGAACTGGGAAAGCTCACAGTGTGGATTTCAGTCTGGGTATGAAAGCCTCACAACCAAGAGTGCCAACAGCAAAAGACCAATGTTGCATCTCAAACAATTAGGCAAAAAGAGAAGAATCGTTCCCTCTTCTGCCTCTTTGTTTATTCAAGACCTCAACTTGGATTGAATGATGCTTTCCCACTTTCAAAGGATAAATTGTTTTATGAGTCCACTGATTCCAATACTAATTTCACCCAGAAACACCTTCACACATCCACAAATAATGTTCAGTCAAATATCCGGGCATCCCATGATCCAGCCAAGTTGTCATACAAAATTAATCCTCACAATGTATAACCTATATGTATAAAAGTTCATTTGTCATTATGATACATTTTCACAAATTAGGCACACTTTTCCAGTATACAATTCCATAAACAAAACATTACCAGTGCCTGAAAATTTCCTCCTATTCTCCTTCACTATTTACCTACTTCTTACTTCTGAGCTGAGGCTAAAATAAACATTATCTTGACTTCTAATAGCATAGGATAGTTTTGCCTGTTTTTGAACTTTACACAACAGGAATCATACTTTGTGTATTCTTTTGTGTCCTGTTATTTACTCAAGTTACATTTAAAATACATATTCACACAGTGTTGCACCTTATCTACCTAGAGTTTGAAATTAAACTTGTAATTGTTTATATCAGAATTTTATTTTAATTTTATAAAGGGGTTTTCAAGAAATCAAGTTATTTTTCAAAACTTTATGAAGTCTGTATAGATTTCTCTCTTTTCTTTCATTTATATTTTAATATGTGTACATTTATAGCCAAAACCTTAACCCTACTAACTAATGTGAACATTATTCAGCAGGTGCGCCTCTCACACACAAAAAAAAATTCAAAGAAACACATTTATAAGTGCATACCAGATAATCATAACATATAGTTTGTTTGAGTTAATTTACTTATCTTAAATTTACTCTACACTATAATTCAGAGAAGCCTTCATCTATGAAGCTTTTTGAGATGATTAACTTACTTCTAGCATCAGTTATCACTTATGGAAACTCTGCAACTGTCTTTTTATTAAGCATATGAAGAACCAACTGGAATTCTATTTGTTTTTCTCTCTTTATCCTTATAGAAAATTTTAGATGGAAATAACACATCATTTAGTATTGATAAATATAAAGGGTGGCTTATTGTTACATATAAAGTTAATTATTATAGTTTTAAATTCATTTTTAAGCACTTATGTGTCTAGTTCTTAACATACTTTATTTTATTTAGTTAACTTAAAGTTCTTCTGAAATAATGTATCCCATTCTGAATATACATAATAAAATGTAGCTCTATTACTCCTAAAATAATAAATTCAGTCATAGCCTATACCTGTTACATAACTGATTGGCTATTGGTGAGACATCACAAAATGAGCATGGGAAAAAAAGAACTTTCTACTTACGGAAATATGGATTTATATTAAGGAATATAGAACACTGGAAATGATAACTATATGGGAATGGGTATGAATGATTATACATATAATATTTTCTTATTAAATATTTTAAAAAGATAATTAGCTTTAATATATATAATATATATAAATGAAAATAACAATACTAATACATGTATATGCATAAGTGAAATTTAAGAAAATAGTAGCATAAGACATAGAGAAGAAAATTGGAGTACTAATGTTATATGTGACGTGGTATAATACAAATTAAAGGTATTTAATTGAGGTAAAGCTATGTAATTTAAAGACTGTGACAAGTTAAAATATGTACTTTAAACCCTTAATGATCACTGAAATAACAAAATAAAGAGTTATGGCTAATAAGACAGGAGAGGAAAAAAATGGATTTATAAAAACATATTGTATTGATTCAAAGGAGATAAAAAACAGAGGGAAAGGGAATAAAGAAAAGATAGGACTAATATAAAACAATAAGATGATAGAATTAAAACTAATCATATCAATAACTGAATTAATTATAAATAGTATAAGTAACCCATCTAAATAACAAAGATTATCCTAGTGAATAAAAATAATAAGATCAAAATACATGTTGTTACAAGAATATTTTAAATATAAATAAACAGAAAAAATGAAATAAAAAGTAAAAATACACATTGTAACACAAATATATATAATTAAACATAAAATAATTATATAAAAATTGTTATTTACCTGAAATTCAAGTTTAACTGGAAATCCCATTTTTATTTTATTTATTGCTTTATAAATCTAGGAACACAAATTTCATCATCCAAAATTTTCTATACAGATAAAGAAAGAAAAACAAATGCTCATGAAGTATTTATTGATATACTATATCCTACTGAGATTTCTAAACTTTGGTTAATACAGGACCTTCAGGAAAAAGAAAAAAAAGTAAGCCAATAAAGTATCTTTATACTTAGCTTTTATTTTTTAAAGATTTTATTTACTTATTTGAGAGAGAGAGAAGGTGGGCATGGGCAAGTTGGGGGAGGAGGAGAGGGAGAGGGACAAGTTCACATCTCACTGAGCTGGAGCCCAACTCGTGGCTCAATTCTGGGACCCTGAGATCATGACCTGAACCAAAATCAAAAGGTGGATGCTCAGCCAACTGAGCCCCCCCGGAGTTCCTCTTCATACTTAACTAACAAGTTATTTATAGCCAAAGATAGTGTCCAATTAAAGACAATCATAGCAATATATATGAAAGTTATTTTTAAAATTTCACTCACTTTACCAGTCTGATGAAACAGTGGGCTAGCTAATGCAATAGGTAGGACTAGGAAATCCGTAAAAAAATGAATAAATAAACACAGATCTTGCTCTCAAATTGTTAGCAGGCTAGTGAGGGACCCAGTTAACTTTATAAGATTTCCAATAGTGTGATTTTTGCTTGGCAGTAAAATCAAGATATCCTCAAGCCGTTGTAAGAAAACAGGACAAGGGCAATGATACCAAATTGGGAGAGAGAATGATGAACTTTCAAACTGAGTGACATGCGAGGGAAATTTTAAAGAATGAGAATAATTTAGAAAAATTTAAAAGAGGAGGGGCACCTTGGTGGCTCAGTGGGTTAAAGCCTCTGCCTTTGGCTCAGGTCATGGTCCCAGGGTCCTGGGATTGAGCCAGGAATCTGGCTCTCTCCTCAGCAGGGAGCCTGCCTCCCCACCTCTCTCTGCCTGCCTCTCTGCCTGCTTGTGATCTCTGTCTGTCAAATAGATAAATAAAATCTTTAAAAAAAAAAAAAAGAAAAAGAAAAATTTAAAAGAGGAAAAGTATACATCAGGGAGCAGGAAAGTTTTTGCCAAACATTGGATGTGAGAAAGAACACTGTCTATCTGGAGAGTTGGAAATGTTTCCGTGCAAGTGGAAAAGAATCTGATATATGAGATTGCAGAATTCACTAACCACATCATGAAGACCTTCGAGTGCCATGTGACTTTATACATCTTCTTTTTTATTTGTATCTTTCCTATTTTGCATTTTATTTTTGTCAAAACCTCACTTAAGGGGTGTCAGTGGATAAAAGTGTAAGTCTACAATTCTCAGGATTTTGTTCCAGTGTTTCCTCTTGCTCACAGGGAAATCCTGGGGAAATCACTTAACCTTCTGCGATTCTGATACTTCATCTGCTAAATGAACTTAAGTATGTAGATCCATCAATAATACAGAAAAATCACCCATTGTCATGTAAGAAATTGCTCTAGAGAAATCAGCATGTTTCACTGGATACATTGCTAGTTTCTTTATTAAATAATTACCTATTTTTGACAAACCAGGAATGTTACCAATTGGAATTAATGAGTAAAAGAGCAAAGAGAAAGTTTTCGAGCCTTATAGTTTTTTTTTAATATAGTGTTTGTATTTTCCAAACAACTACCACCAAATCTTTGTAAAAGTTAAAGGGCATTTTAGGGTGGCTGATCTGTTATTTTAGATTGTGTTGCCAAGGTAACCTATTCTTTGGGATTTGCGGTAGAAAGGATCTTTCCAAATCACAGTCAGACTCTCCATAGGTGTTAGTCAGACAACCACCGGCTACATTATAGATCTATTTCTTGATTCTGCTCTCTAAAGCAAGAGTTATTGTTTAAATACTATATGTAAGATATCTCCAAGTTATGAGAGTTTGGCTTTATTTTACATATGGGAAAATTAAATACATTTAGATTAATCTGATAAGGGTGAGAATATATTTACAAACGAAATACATTTGAACAGAAATTTCTCTTTGCTACCAAACAGATGTAGTACAAAAAAAGAAAGGCTAGAAATTATCTTATGATAGTCAATAGCTACAAACTATACATAACCAGATTGAGATCATTATAATCTGGTTATGTATAGTTCTAATCATAATATGATAAGTCTGACTACCAGGCTGTGATGAAGCACAGTCCCAAGGGCTTTTCAGATTCACTCTTTGTGTAATGATGTAGAATATATACCAGTTTGTAAATTATCAGTGAAGATTTTTACCACCAGAATAATTAAAAAAATCATGAAAATTATCAAATTTTACTTTAATTACATACATTACATACAAGAAAATATATTTAAAAATTATAGGTAGTTTTCTCCCTCCCACAGAGTGGTCTGGTGAATGGTAGGTAAGAAATCTTGAGATTGGGATGCCTGGGTAGCACAGTTGGTTAAGCATCTGTCTTCAGCTCAGGTCATGATCCCAGGGTCCTGGGGTCCAGTCCCACATTGGGCTTCTTTCTCAGCAGGGAACCTGCTTCTCCCTCTTCCTGCCACTCTCTCTGCTTGTACTCTCACTCTCTCTTTCTGTCAAACAAATAAGATATTAAAAAAAAAAAAAATCTTGAGACTGAGTTTATGTGTAAAATTCAGTGATAGATTTGGAAGTTGTGCGCCAAGTTCACAGAGTAGCTGGAAAGAAGAGACAGCACCCTCATAAAAAGAAGTAGTAAATCCTTGAGAAGTAGTATGAAATATCAGAGGCAACTTTAGCCTTTGCATTGTCCCACCCATGGCTGACATTGACTATTGACAGACAGTACTACATGTTAACAGCACAAATATATCAATCCGGTAACACCACAGAGGCGGATTCTTAGAAATTACCTGGGGAAGGGAAGAGGACTGAAATGCCTGCTATTATTAGAAATGGTGTCTGAACATCAAAATATGGTAGTTATAAATGTCAATTTCTTAGATTAAACTCCTAAAATTAATAAGTGAGTTTAGCAAATGAGTAAGTTTGACAAATGAACCATGGAAGTGTAAGATGTTAACAATGGAGGAAACTAAGTGAGAAGTACATGGATTTCTCTGTACTATCTTTGTATATATATATATTTTTTAATTAAATGCATTCTGAAGTAAAAGAGTTTATTAAAAATGTAGTAAAATTATGGTGATGTAAATGGAATTTTCTGTCTCTCTCTCTCTTTTTTTCATTCTTGTGGTCAAGAGAGAAATTTAGACAATAACAGAGAATCGATTTGGACATGGTGCCACAGTACCATTTTCATAAGAAGCTTTATAATTAAACCTAAAACAAGAAAAGAGTTAAGTCACTTTTAATATCTGAGGGCAAGACTATTAATTTGCAAGTTGTATTATTAGATGAAATATACATGCATTATGTATACAAGAAAGAGTTTTCTTCCATAGATGCAGAAAAATCACTTGACAAAATTCAACATCCATTCCTGATTAAAACTTTGAGCAAGAATTAAAGCAATTTTCCTAAAACTGTTAAGGACAGCTATAAAAATTTACTGCTAACATCATAATTTATGGTTTGTTACAATTTCAAGGTGACTTCTGAAAATGATCTCTAAAAAAAATTCAGCAATCTTAAACTTACTGATTTATTTTTACTTTAATTACATCATTCTTAGGTAAGAAGTTTCTCTTATAAAAGCAATCTATCTACGTAATTTTCCTTCCAATTTTGCATTTTAAAAAAACACTCCAGAATTGAGAATTTTATGCAGGCTATCCTTAGTGTTTTCCTTTTTAAAGAATTTGAGGTTATGCTTGTCCAAGTTCTTCAATAACAAATATCACTTAAAACAATCATTGAAACATGTGTTAGTTTTGATTAAAGGTTGTAGTTGACGAATGTAACTTTTTTAGTTGTATTTGGAATGGTGATAATTTCTTCATTAAGCTCATGTTCATTGTATATGTCCTCGTATTCAACATCGTTTTTAAGTAACTTTCAGTGCTTTCAGGATTTTTGGATTTTTCTCATTTTAAGATTTATTTTCATAATTTTATTTTTTTAAAAAAGATGTATTTATTTGAGAAAGAGAACATGAGTGGGGTTCAGAGCAGAGAGAGGGAGACAAGTAGACTTGTTTCTGCGTGTGGATCCCAGGACCCCAAGATAATGACCTGAGCCAAAACCAAGAGTCAGACCTTCAAATGACCGACCCACCGAAGAGATCCTATTTTCATAATTTTCTATATTTTGCTTCAGGTGTCTGGTTTTCAATCCTTAGCTAATATTGGTTGATGTGCGTACTCCTCACTTACAAATCTATTAAAACTGACCCTTGTTTGACCCAAATACCTATACTCCCAAAGTCTCATCAGTTATGGCAGCCAAATCCAAGTTTAGGACTTTCCCCTTATAATCATCCTCCTTATAGTGTGCCTTTACCAATTATTAATATATTGTGATTTGTGACATTGTTGGTTTGGTTTAACTCTAAAGTTAATAACCATCAAAGAACGCAAGGTACAAAGTAGGGGGAAAAAGCCTGATGAGTACTCTGACTTTTTTATTTTTTAAGATTTTATTTATTTATTTGACAGAGATCATAAGTAGGCAGAGAGGCAGGCAGAGAGAAAGAGTGGGGGGAAGCAGGCTCCCTGTTGAGTAGAGAACCCAATGTGGGGGTTCAATCCCAGGACCCTGGGATCATGACCTGAGCCGAAGGCAGAGGCTTAACCCACTGAGCCACTCAGGCGCCCCAACTCTGACTTTTTTTAAAAACAGTTTATAACATCATTAATATTGAGTTAAATATATCCATTTACTACACAAAAGCTGTTGTATTCAGTTAGCTTCTTACTGACAATTGCTTTTGCTCAAAGAAAGGTGTTATTTGTAACTCTGGATTGTGTATACTTTCACTTTCACCATGGTGATATTCCTTATAGGACCACAAAGCTATTTTTTAAAATTTTAATGTAATTCTTATGCATGTGTGTATGTGTGTGTGTGTGTGTGTGTGTGTGTCTATGCACATATATATTTAAAATAAATAAAACCAACACTGTTGTGTCCTTTGATACTAAATATCCAAAGGAATATATTAAAGCAAATATTTACCTAGCATTTGAGCTTGGGTTTTTTTCAGGAATCTTCTTTAACAGGAAAAAAAAGGCGGGGGGCAAGTCAATCCTTCACAGATTCTGGGAGCTAGATCAAGTATAGAAGACATAATCTCAGCCAATTAGACATTCCTACATGGGTCTTTGAATCTGCCAGTGTGATTAGAGACACATAGGACTATGTTCTGTCTTCCCAGATTTGTTCTAGGCTCTTTGCCATTTTTCAAGTTCTCCTGTTAGCCTTTTTACGTATTCAAATATATATATATATATATATATATATATATATATATATATATATATATATATATATATATATATATATAAAATCT
>NW_019154086.1:93097603-93101017 GCF_002288905.1 Enhydra lutris kenyoni
AGCCTTCTAATAATTTCCCATCTAATTAAGTTATCCAGGAGAGTTTTCTACTTTTCCAACACAAAACTCAAAATCAAAGCAAAAACTAAAAAATGAAAAAGATTAGTCTTACATAAAAAAAAAAAAAACAAATATTCTCCTGTTCTTCTAAACACTGATAAAAATCAGTGTTTAGAACTACAAGTTTTCACAATTCTAAACCTAAACCATCTTCAAAAGTAAAACTATTTAAGAAATATTTTTAACTTTGAGGAAACCATTGCAAATTTACCAATCAAAACATATATTTTTCAAACATACATTTTACAAACAAGTGAAATGAATAAAATAGAATTAAAAAGGCTTCATAATACATCCAATAGTCTATTTTTTCTTTTTTTTTCATTTTTGCTTGATAAAAAGGAAACATTTTGGCAGGAAATTTCCTCTGATGGTTGCAGAATATGTTGGTTTAAGCAACATATTTACTGAAATATTTCCTCAGTGTTAGACATTTCCCATGAACATCTGAAAAATTTATTCTCTCCCAATTTATATCTTTTGAGAAATGGATAAAACACATTATGGACACTTGAAAAGACACCATAGCTCTGGGATCAAACGAAAGTCACACTGAAAAGTAATATGAGCATAGACAGTCACAAGACAAAGAATTGGGTTCGATATCAATGAGTTGAAAAGGGAATTCAATTTTATGCTAATTTATGTCTTGGTTACCTTTATTGAATAATGAAGCAAAATAAAAGTCTTGTTAATTATAATTTAGAAGATGTTTTATAAAACATAATTTCTTTCTGTTTAAATCATACTAATGAATATATAACTTCAGCTCTGATTCTAATAAATTCTCTTTGACATGGTTTTTAGTAAGTTTATCAGTAATTAATTTATCATTTACAGTTTCATTAATGTCTTCAAAAAAATCGCATGGTAGAAATCTTTGACATTTAACCTTAAGAATCTGTCAATTTGTTTGAGTCTTAATTCTACATCTGTATTGATGAAATAATGAAGTTAATGTAAATTATCTTGTAAAATGATTTCCAGATTTAAAAAAAAGAAAAAAGAAATCACTTAAGAATGACTTCTCCTTTGATCTCCATTGATCAAAAATATGTTCAGGCAAATATCCAATTCAAACTCTTATTATGATACTTGGAGTACACTAACATTTTTTTATCTTTTGTGTATTCTGCCTTTTTGTATTAGAAATCATAAAATATAAAATTTGATATTTTATATTAGGACAATAACTAAAAGTTGATGAGCAGCCAACATTAAGAAAATAAGTGTGCAAATAAATGTTTTTTGGTCAAAATATCCAGCCACTCAAAGTACATGGACATACATCAGTGGCTTTTAGCATTTTACCATTGTAACTGAGCCAAACCAATTACCTTATCAGGGCAACATAATGACTAGGGCTTATGTTCTGCTGTGTGGTTAAAAAAAAAAAAACAAAAAACAATAAATTAGCTTTTCACTTAGAATAAGATATTATTAAAAACAGGTTTTGACCTTTGGTCTTCTTATGTGTTGGGCTTAAGGTAGAGCATGAAATCATCCATCACACCTGGCTTGCTAAAATGTAACACAGAAGCCACTGGGGGGAAGGAAGTTTTCAGAGAAGGGTGTGCATTTGGAATGCTGAGGCCTGTGTGACAACTGTCTCCTTGGAATGTAGTGGGGAGTTGTCTTCCCTGAAGCTTTCTTAGCCCAGACAGTAGCCCTGTGATCTAAGAGATTTATGCATTGTCCCTTAGGCTATGGTTAGCAGAACTCCTAGGACAGGCAGATTAGCATATGGTATCTTTCCTGTAAACAGACCCTCCTCCTTCCAGTAAGACCCCTTGTCACACATCATATGCTTGAGAAACAGTGATAAGGATTTGTGATTATCCTGAAGGACAAATAAAAGAATATAAGTGGGAACAAACAGGTCAAAGGGTCTTGGTCTCTGAGCGTTGAACCCCTTGCCTTCTCTCTTTCACAGCAAAGTTTGGAATAATCTTTCATCCTTCATACAGAGTTTGCTGGCCATTCCTGACATTTGTGTTCTGAAAAAATTGAATGAACAGTACTCCTTATTCAAAAGAAAACGCATCTGTGTTCAGTAGAAGACTGGATGAAGTAAAACAAATCAAGGAGCTGAAAAATAAAGCAATGGAACTCATCCAGACAGAACAGCAAAAATGGAAAAGAAAAAGAATTTATAGCAATGAAGATAACTGAACAAATCTCTGTGGCAACATCAAGCAGAATTAACATTCTCATTAAAGGGTCTTAGAAGGAAAAGAGAAAGAGAAAGGGACAGAAAACTTATTTGAAGAAATAATGGCATTTTATTTTTTTATTTTTATTTTTATTTTTTATTATGTTCAATTAACCACTATGTAGTACATCATTAGTTTTTTTTAATTTTTTATTTTTTATAAACATATAATATATTTTTATCCCCAGGGGTACAGGTCTGTGAATCGCCAGGTTTACACACTTCACAGCACTCACCATAGCACACACCCTCCCTAATGTCCATAATCCCACCCCCCCAACTCCCCTCCCCCCATTAACCCTCAGTTTGTTTTGTGAGATTAAGAGTCACTTATGGTTTGTCTCCCTCCCAGTCCCATCTTGTTTAATTTATTCTTCTCCTACCCTCTTAACTCCCCCATGTTGCATCTCCACTTCCTCATATCAGGGAGATCATATGATAGTTGTCTTTCTCCAATTGACTTATTTCGCTAAGCATGATACCCTCTAGTTCCATCCATGTCATTGCAAATGGCAAGATTTCATTTCTTTTGATGGCTGCATAGTATTCCATTGTGTATATATACCACATCTTCTTTATCCATTCATCTGTGGATGGACATCTAGGTTCTTTCCGTAGTTTGGCTATTGTAGACATTGCTGCTATAAACATTCAGGTGCACGTGCCCCTTCGGATCACTACGTTTGTATCTTTAGGGTAAATACCCAGTAGTGCAATTGCTGGGTCATGGGGTAGTTCTATTTTCAACATTTTGAGGAACCTCCATGCTGTTTTCCAGAGTGGTTGCACCAGCTTGCATCCCCACCAACAGTGTAGGAGGGTTCCCCTTTCTCTATATCCTTGCCAGCATCTGTCATTTCCTGACTTGTTAATTTTAGCCATTCGAACTGGTGTGAGGTGATATCTCATTGTGGTTTTGATTTGTATTTCCCTGATGCCAAGGGATGTGGAGCACTTTTTCATGTGTCTGTTGGCCATCTGGATGTCTTCTTGGCAGAAATGTCTGTTCATGTCTTCTGCCCATTTCTTGATTAGATTATTTGTTCTTTGGGTGTTGAGTTTGCTAAGTTCTTTATAGATTCTGGACACTAGCCGTTTATCTGATATGTCGTTTGCAAATACCTTCTCCCATTCTGTCAGTT
>NW_019154086.1:93101117-93141532 GCF_002288905.1 Enhydra lutris kenyoni
CTTGGCATCAGGGATGTGGAGCACTTTTTCATGTGTCTGTTGGCCATCTGGATGTCTTCTTGGCAGAAATGTCTGTTCATGTCTTCTGCCCATTTCTTGATTAGATTATTTGTTCTTTGGGTGTTGAGTTTGCTAAGTTCTTTATAGATTCTGGACACTAGCCGTTTATCTGATATGTCGTTTGCAAATACCTTCTCCCATTCTGTCAGTTGTCTTTTGGTTTTGTTAACTGTTTCCTTTGCTGTGCAAAAGCTTTTGATCTTGATGAAATCCCAATAGTTCATTTTTGCCCTTCTCTTGCCTTTGGCGATGTTCCTAGGAAGATGTTGCTGCAGCTGAGGTCGAAGAGGTTGCTGCCTGTGTTCTCCTCAAGGATTTTGATGGATTCCTTTCTCTCATTGAGGTCCTTCATCCATTTTGAGTCTATTTTCGTGTGTGGTGTAAGGAAATGGTCCAATTTCATTTTTCTGCATGTGGCCATCCAATTTTCCCAACACCATTAGTTTTTGATGTAGTGTTCAATGATTCATTAGTTGTATATAATACCCAGTACTCATCATAAAATCAATCAGTTTTTTGGGGCGCCTGGGTGGCTCAGTGGGTTAAGCCTCTGCCTTCAGCTCTGGTCATGATCTCAGGGTCCTGGGATCAAGCCCCGCATCGGGCTCTCTGCTCAGCAGTGAGTCTGCTTCCCCCTCTCTCTCCCTGCCTCTCTGCCTACTTGTGATCTCTCTCTCTCTCTGTCAAATAAATAAATAAAATTTAAAAAATAATAATAATGAAATCAATCAGTTTTAAACCATGAGAGAACAGAGAATCATTGTCTTCAATTAAGTAGAAGAAAGAAGGAGCCTAACTGGTCCAAAATCTTGTATTTTCCCCTGCTCTGGTAAAAGAATGCACAAATCTTCTCTGTAAGAAGCCTCATTGATTTGCTCCAAGATTTTTCAAAGACTAAGATAAGTAAAACATGATCTAGGAAAGAAACAGATAGAAAACAAAATAAAGCCCCATAAGCAGCAGGACCAAGATTGAAACTCATGTAAACTACCTCCAGAATGTGCTCTTAACCAGTAATCACAAACTTGTCTTAGGTAGGCTGCTACCTAACAAAATACCATATATGGTGTGGCCTAAACAGGAATTTATTTCTCACAGTTCTGGAGTCTAGGGAGTCTAAGATCAGGATACCAGAATGCTAACCTTCTGGTGAGAGTCCTCTTCTTGACTTTCAGATTCTTTGCCTTCTTGCTGTACACTCACATTGCACTTTAAAAGAGAAAGGGAGACTCTCTCCCATGTCTCTGAAGGGCACTGATCTCTTTCATTAGGGTTCCATCCTCATGATCTAATTTTCTCCAAAAGGTCCAACTTCTAAATACCATCATATTGGGGATAAAGTCTTTAATATATGAATGGGGGGACACAAACGTTCAGTTCATGCACCAGATTTTCTGCACACTGTGAAGTCGTAATTATTTTTGGCTTTGCAGGTCACCAACTCTATACAACTACATAATACAACCATTGTAGCATAAAAGCAGACATAGCTAATATTTAAACAAGTGGGTGACTGTGTTCCAATAAAGTTTTATTTAGAAACCCAGGCAATAGGCCCGTTTGGTCTGTGTGCAGTAGATTGCTGTACTCTGTTTTCACTTCTTTCATTGGTATATTATATAAAGATAACAAATGGTATCATCTAATCCAAGAGTTACTTATTTGAAAATAAAATAGATAAATTTCAGGTGAGATTAACAAGGGGGAAATGAAGACTCAGTTTAAATATATATATATATATAAATGAAAGCAATGAGGTGAAATAAAAAAGTTTGAGTAGTGTTAATATATAACCCACTTTCTCCCAGCCCACTTCCCAACAAGTCCAAGTAAAGAATAGAACAATTACGCTCACCTTCTGGTGGTGTGGTAACCAGTTTGAACAACAGAAGAAAATCATAGACTGAAAAATAATTAAGAGTCACAGAAACCTAGGTATGATAACACAAACCCTATGTTCATATCAGAATTTTGGGAAAAGAAGATGATGAATGCAACACTGAAAATGTATAAACAAATAATGGCAGAAAATGCCCTGAGTTGGCGGAAGGGGGTGGAATATGTAAATAATCTACCTTTCGAGCTGCTCTCAGCCTCAAACAGTATAAATCTAAAAAATACAAGCCAAGGCACATCATTATCAAATTTCAGAAAATTAAAGACAAATTGAAGCATCTACAGGGAAATAAAGCATTATATGTAAGTGAAGAATAATTATAAATACCATGACTTTGTCATCAGAAACCATGAAGATTAGGAGGAAATGACACATTTTTCAAATCTCAAGAGAAACAATCAAAACAAAACTGTCAACTAAGAAATCTATATCCATTGAAAATATCCTTCAGGAATGTGAGTAAACTGAGGGCATTCTGAAAAGAAGGAAAACTAAGGTTTGTTCCTGGCACAGCTAACCTAAAGAATGGCAAAACAAAGTTCTCTAATCATGAAATAAATGGCAAAAGAAGGAAATTTGGAATATCAGGAAAGGAGAAAGAGCAAAAGAGTGAACAAAAGTTGAACAAATATGGTAGACCATTCTCTTTAATCTTAATTATGTGAGATGATTGAATTAAAAATTACAACTTGTCTGATGTGATTCAAAGGAATGTTTAAAACAATACACTGTAAAGAAAGATGATAAAGAAATTTAAGTAGAAATAATATTCCTATACTTTACTTGAACTAATAAAATGTTGGCCCTGATTTTTTTTTTTAAGATTTTATTTATTTGAGAGAGAGCATGAGTGGCAAGAGGGACAGAGGAAGAGAGAGAAGCAGGCTCTCCCCTGAGCAGGAAGTCCTATGTGGGGCTTAATCCCAGGACCCTGGGATCACGACCTGAGCAGAAGGCAGACACTTAACCAACTGAGCCACCCAGCTGCCCTTTGGCACTGGTATTATACATGTATGTTATATATTTATTATGTATTTAAAAGTGATGCTTAGAAAAACCATTAAAAGTCTATAGTGAGATACGTTCATAAATTCCAGAGATAAATCAAAAGAGCTTCATCTCTGTGGAACTATGCTGAGTTAAAAAAAACTCAATCTCAAAAGCTTACATACTCCAATTCTATTTATATAACATTATTGAAATGGCAGAATTGCAGAGATGGAGATTAGAATGGTGGTTGATGGGTGTTGGGGACATCATATTTTATTCGATTGCCAGAGTTTGTAAGACAGTGGAGAGAGCATTGACTTTTATAATATTAACTTCTTGGAAAAGTATAATTATTTTCATTCAAATTTTCTTTAATGACTCTCAGTGGAGTTTCAAATTGTCTTCCAAGAGATCACCTTTCTTTGTTTTATTCATGTATACTTTTCTGTTATTATTATTTTTTTAAATTTATTTGACAGATAGAAATCACAAGTAGGCAGAGAAGCAGACAGAGAAAGAGAGGGAAGGCAGGCTCCCTGCTGAGCAGAGAGCCCGATGCGGGGCTTGATGCGGGGCTCCATCCCAGGACCCTGAGATCATGACCTGAGCTGAAGGGAGAGGCTTTAACCCATTGAGCAACCCAGGTGCCCCACTTTTCTGTTATTTTTGTTTGATATTTTAAATAATATCAAATTCTATTACATTATTAGCTTATTACCACATATATATGAAAGACATTTAATTTTTATTTTCATTGTATATCTAATCTTACTGAATTCACAAGTTATTGATATTAGTTTTCAGTTATTTCTATTGGGAATTTGAGGTATCAGGCATTTCATATATATAAATAATCATTTCCCTTTGTACTTCAAAATTGATAAGCTGTTATTTCTTTATTTTCATCCAGTAGATTAGCTGGCAGTTAAAGAATGATGTGAAATAATGAGGTGAGGAGGTCATCTTTGTCTTACTCCAATGATGGAAGAATAATCTGTCTCTTATTCTTTCCTTTTCTACCTCTAACTTCATTTCTTCTCCTTCATTTCTGGATTTTTCTTGAATGAATTTTGTACATTTATATTTTCCTAGAAACTAGTAGATTATATGAAAACATTCAGATGTGCATTTCTCAATACATTTAATTAACATATTTAAATTTATAAATTTTGGTGTCTATCATTATCTCCCTTTTTATTATTATAATTTTGTGCATTTTTTTTCAATTAAAATATACCAAGTTGCTTTGAAATATATGATTTTTTATTATTTTATTTTTATATTTATATAATTATATAAACTTTTATATTTATATTTTCCTCCCAAATCATGAATAGTTTTCCTTAAATGTATTTCCTTAATTTTCCTCAGCTTTGTGCAGTGGCAGTATTGTAGCCAGTAAGGTTTATCCAAGGCTCAATTATTGCTTACTGAAAACTTTATTTAGTTTTTATTTTTAAAAATTTTAAAAATTTTATTTAACTTTTAATTTATTCTATTTAATTTTCCTTTAAAAACAAATCATTTTTTTTAAATCATGGGGTTCAATAGTTTAATTTATTTGCACATTCTCTCTCTGCTCTTCTCTAGTATTTTTTAAAAAATATAAACTATTTCATCCAAATATTCTTCTAATGACATAGAGTAGATCTGACATTGAATGTATTAATAATGAATATTCTTTTTTACATACTGCAGATTTGATATAAATGTCTTTATGCATAATAGAGTACATAAAATGTTATAGATGGTTGATTTTTTTAATCACTTTTAAAATTTTTAATTTGTCTAAGATCATCCAGCTAGGATGTAGTAGAATTAGTATTTCAATCCAGAGTCAAACTCCAGAGACCATATGCTTAAGTATTATGCCACATTGCTTGTGGATATCATTTAATTGTGCTTAACTGAATTTCCCTGGGTTTCATTATATCTAAAATGTGATCATCTAAGGAAAAGTTTCACTATGTCTGTCTTGTTATGAAATACCAGACGTAACAAAAAGTATCAGTTTTCTCTACTTCCTTTATTTTAAATAATTTTTCATACAAATGCCACGTTTCATCTTTTCTATAATTCCACAACATTCTCATTGTGTAAAACATTTTAAGAATTTGATACAGTTTAGCATCATTCAGAAATATTTTGAAATTCACTGAAAACTAGCTTGCCACAAAGAAAAATGAGACTTTATGCTTCTCTAATGACTAGAACTAATTTCTAATTGGCTTAACCCTATAGGAATTCTAAACAAAAACAAGAAAATAGGGCTCTCAGTAGGAGCTCATTTAATTTCTGTGTACACAAAAAGAGTAGTCAATTGTTTTCCAGACAAGTTTTGAAAATTAACCTAGTACTTTGCTAACAAAGCCCAGACTCTTCCAGCTTGACGGTTCAGCAAACAACTTGAATATTCTTGTCCCTGCAAGTTAAAACTTGAGAAAGTTAGGGGTCCCTGGGTGGTGCAGTTGGTTAAGTGTGAGATTCCTCATTTCCCTTTGGGTTCTCCTCTCTGGGTCATGAGCCCCACATAGGGCTCAGCTCAATGGGAAGTCAGCTTTCTCTCCCTTCCTCTGTCCCTCTGCTTACTCATGCTCTCTCTCTCTAAATAAATGAATAAATAAATATTTTTTTTTAAATATTTTTTTAAGTGTATTAGAAAAAGGAGAAAATTGAAGTGACAGTTGTTGCTCATGGTAACAGCCCCATCCTTCTCAGGTCTTGGTGGAAAAAAAGGGGGTCCAGAGTGGGGAGGGAGGGTAGAGTGAGATGTCAAGATAACTTCCGAAAATAATTTAAATACCAGCAGGGACAAAGGATATGGTGACTCTGGAGAAAGAAACACTTCAGAGGATTCAAGTATTTTGCCCAATTTTCTTCAAAATCCCTACAAAACAAATACCCTGTTAAGACAGTCTTTGTGTTCTGGTCTTTAGTGTTCTGGTTGACATCTGTCTAAGAAGGTTCATTCATATTATACAAAATGTTCTGTCCAAGACCCAGTGATTTCATAGGGTAGGTCTGAGGCAGTTTTAAGATCCTTTCCTTATTCTCTGTTTTGTTCCTGTCTTGGGTTTAATAGATGTGATGCTTTTTCTGATTTTTCCCTCTGAAGTATATTTTAGAGAAAGAAGATCTGCTTGTTTAATTGACAGGAAAACCAAAAATTTCATCTTTGTTTTAATGTCTAAATCTTTAGCTGCATGAAAATAAGAAATAATTTTTAAAAATAACAGCATCACATCCTACTACAATATGTACATTTAATTCAAGGAAAGCAATAAAGTTGCAGGTGCTATTTTTAAAGGAAAACATTTTTAGCCATTGTTGTTCATATTTATAAAAATGGATATTAGCTGAGAAATCATGTAATTTTCTGTACTTTTCTTACCTCTTCTGTTGAATTCTGAAAAACATTCAAGTAAGATGGAATTTTATTATTATTAATATTTGTTCCCCTGCTTACTAATGAAAAGGATTCATAGGGTTTATGCATAAAATATATTTTAAATATATAATTGTTACCTTAAAATTATTTTTGGTGATCATTGCACAAGCTTAAAACCAGTAAATATAGGTAATCATGATTGACATAATTTTAACATTTAAGCAGAGAGACCAACCCCCCCCAAAAAAGGTGCAACATTTTAAGATTATAGTGTAGAAAATAATAGGAATGGTATCTTTCTTAATAAGGGCTGTTCTTTCTTACAATAACATGGAAAGTATATAGAATAAAAAAGAGCGTGGAATATGAAGAAACTTAGGGTTTGGCTGAAATTAAGACTGAGTACGTAAAATCCCTATGATATAGAAAACACAAATGGTAGATGGTATATAAATGGTTTAAACACATTAAATGGATTGGAGGGAAATACCAAAGCATGGTTAATAATTATGTGATTCTTGGGGCACCTGGGTGGCTCAGCTGGTTAAGCGACTGCCTTTGGCTCAGGTCATGATCCTGGAATCCCAGAATTGAGTCCCTTATCAGACTCCCTGTTCATCTTCACCTTCTGACACTCTCCTGTCTCGTGCTCTCTCTCTTTCATTTTCTCCCTCTAAAATAAATAAATAAAATATATTTTTTTTAAAATGTGGTGTATACAAAAGACAAATGTTGACAAGATTGTTAGTAGAACCACCATGAGATCCAACAATTCCTCTTTGGAGCATTTATTCAAAACAATTGAAATCAGGATCTCAAAGAGATGTTAGAGCTTCTGTGAGCAGGGAGCCCAAGACACGGGGCTCGCTCCCAGGACCTGGAGACCTAAGGCAGACACCTAACCCACTAAGCCAACCAGTCACCCCTACACCACATTTTTTTTTTTTTTAATCCAAGCATGTGTCAGTGGAGATTAGGTAGTTTCCACATCTTGGTTTTTGTGAATAATGCTGAACATGTTCCAATCTTGCCAATATTTGCCTTTTGTTTTTCTGGTAATAGCTATCCCGACAGATGAGAGGTGATATCACATTGTGGTTTTGATTTCCATTTCCGTGATGATTAGTGACATAAAGATTTCATGAATATGATACCAAAAGTACAGGCAACCAAAGCAAAAATAGCTACATGGGACTACCTCAAACTAAAAAAGTAAACAATCATTAAACAATCAACAGAATGAATGGACAGCCTATAGAATGGGAGGAATTATTTGCAAAACATATATCTGATGAGAGGTTAATCTTCAGAATATATAAGCTATTCCTACAATTCAATAGCAAAAACCAAACCAAAACAAAACAACACCCTAAGAACCTGACTTTTTAAAATGAGCAAAATACTGGAATAGATATATCTCCAAAGAGGTCATACAAATAGTCAACAGATCTATTTTTTAAAAATGAGTAAATGCTTTCAAAACTCCTTTATTTTGAAACAGAAGTGTTCTTCATGCAATTCCATTAAGTCAGTATTTATAGTTTTAAAATGTGAATTTAAAATTTTTCTTATAAAATTTATTCTTAGGGCTTTGTTTATATGTAAATACATGCCCCCCTCCTCAGTGTTTCCCCCTGACTTAAAGGTTAATGTGAAATCAACTGTGAACAAGAAAACCATCTTATTCAAAGGAAATTAAATTTTTAGAAAAGTGGAACAACCAAAAGAAAGAGTCAGATCCCTCACTATCATGGCAGCATCCTATCAGCCCCAGATGTTTTATGCTAAGAATATTATATGAGGAAAGAACAAACTTCCATTTAATTTCAGCCACATCGATTTTTCCCTGTCACAGCAGCCAAATCAGTTTCTCAAGTAATATAAATGTTTACGAAATATATCATTTATCAGTTCTAAAACATCAGTTATAAGACATTATTGACTTAAATAGCTTTTAGCAGGGCGCCTAGGTGACTCAGTTGGTTAAGCATCTGACTCTTGATCTCAGCTCAGGTCATGATCTCATGGTCAGGAGTTCAAGCTCCCTGTAAAAAAATAAATCAACAATAAAACAGCTTTTAGACAAAGATGGCATGCTGTTATAAATTGTGCAATGATGCCTATTTTAAGATTTTCTTAAACAATGGAAACTCCTGTTTATAACCAGGATGATACTTGTTAATATTTTCTATACCCTAATTTAACTTTGAATACTTGATTCATCAGAGTGAAAAATGTAACATTTTTCCTTCAGATAAGTTTTGTTTTTACATATTACGTATATGTAATTCACAATCACAAGCTGATAACTGTACCTTTATTCATTTTTGAACTATTTATTGGTATAAATTTACCTTTTTGCTGTAGTTCACTCTATCCGCCTTGCATTCAACTTATTTTGCTGTGATTAAGACCATCTATACTTCATTTTTGCTTGTTTGAACTATCTTTTCATAATTCTTACATTTTTTTCACCTTGATGAGTTACCTTATATAAAGAACCATGAATTTATGTGTTCAAAGTATCTTTGTTTTAAACTTTTGATATGTATGGGTTAGACCTACTTGGCAGATTTGTAATATTTAACTCCTTTCATCTTTTTATGATTACTCAAAAATTTCTACAGTTTTCAAGTGTGAAATGAATTTGTTATAACACTTTCCTTTTTTTAATAGTGTTTAACAAGTCTGTTGCTCTGGTTAGGATTCTCCCACTGTTTGTATTCAGTTAAAAAAAAGCAAATGTTAAATTACTGGGTATTTTGAAATGTCACGCTATACCTCTGACACACTCTAGCCTTCCAATTTCCACCCTAGTTAAAGGCGAGAAATCCTGTGGATTTTTTTTCCCCTATTCTCTTCCCCAGCTTTTTTCAGGAATGCATAAATATAATGTGGTATTCTTAATTCAGATAATAAATTGAAAATTATTTTTACATTATATATTTTGTTCTTCAAGTATGTATTTCAATCTATAAGTTTATATTTTAATTTTTATGACCTGTTTTGAATTAACTTTATATTTTAATATTTTCAGAATTTATTAGTAGCCTCCCAACAGGCTGGCAAGCCTAGGGGATTCAGTGGGATAACTTTCATGTTTCTTAGAACACATTTAGCTGTAAAGATTTCACAGATAGGCCTTTACAGGGCCTTTTGGTTATCAGAAGCTCAGACCCTTAAGGATAATGTTTCTGCTTACCCCACCATGAAAGCCACCAACACGTGGCTCTCCAGTAATTTCTGCAGAAGTGATAGATGCATGGAAAGGGAATCTAGATTCTAGGAGATTAGGGGATTGACATATATCAGTTATCATCCTCAGGACCAACTGAACCTGCAGAGATTCTAGCTGGTCACACTAATGTTCTTTTTATTATTTGACACAGAAATTGCCAACAATTGTGTTACTGATAAACAAGTTAATCTCTATGTTGTAAAGGAGGGAATATAAGGATGCCCTGCACCCCACCTAGCCCCTTCACTAAGGAGTTGCACTATTTCCTATCTGCTTTGACTGTAAACTGCTAATGGCTGCCAGTTGTCTCCATCAGAGTATGGTCCTCAGGTAAGAGAGGTGTCCCCTCCAGGAAGCTATGCTGCCACTACTTGCAGGTCACCAGTCCATCCAATGTCTCCCTCACTGTGGCAGCGATGTAAAAACGCATTGATACACCCTCACAGTGGGACCAGCTTTATAGTGCAATGCATGTTCCAGATGACTCCATGAAGCTAGGCTAAAGCTTATCTGTAGCTGAAATCTCATTCTTGATTCGTTGTCTGGCCTGCTCTGTCCAGTTTCTCTACTCCCTTTCTGAGGACACTACCTCAAAAATTACATTTACAGGAACTCTCATCTCAGGCTTTCCTTATAGGAGCCCTAGCTTAAGTCAATATTATTTAGATTCTATGAGATGTTGGAGAGTTGAGATTATCAGAGGTGATGAAAGACAACTTCATCTCAGAATTACAAAATTAGGGAAAAACTGATTATTGTAAAATTTAGAAATGTTACCATAGTGTGATCTCCAGTTTATTCCCACAACAAAGAAATCTTAAGTTAATCTAATTTGTATTACCCTGGTTAATTCTCTATGTATTTCTTTAATTTAAATTTTCTAGTGTTGTCAAAGTATAGAAATTGCTTTGGTTTTTGTTTTGTATCATTTTGTTTTGTATTTGTCTTTTTAATAAATACACAGCTAGTTTTCTATATACATTTACAAGGTCCCCCCTCAACAATTTTTTGTCTTAAGTAATGGTAAAGTAATATATATTTTCCAAATAATCTTATCAATCAGGGTTATTTATTAATATTATAATAGATTGTCACTATCTTTCTACTACTTCATTACTTATTTCATTTTTGTTAACATATACTGTATATGAAAATGTCATTTCAAGCTTTTTTCTTCTTTATGAATTCAATATTCTATAACCTCTATAGTATTACAAATTAAGTGTTTATAGCATTCTAATTTTCATGACAATAATTCTGTTCAACTATTCTTACTTTGGGCCTCAGACACTGTATTTTCATATCAAGCAGTTATCTCTGTTTAATTTTTCAATCCTAACTCACAAACACAGTTACAAACAACATGCCTTTCTTTATCTCCCAAGCCTGGGACAATCAGAGAAGAGGCAATTTGTACAGAATTAAAATATTAGCTTTGGTGCAGAAAAACTAATTTTGTAAAGTGTATTTAGATCTGTGACCAAAGTGTCTGCCAACTGCTCCTATTCACCCCCACCCCCAATACCATTCTAGACAACAGGGTATCTCACCTAGGAGAGGTGGTTATCGTTAGGGTTGGTGCATTTAGGCAGTTTTACTGATAAGGAGGGAAGAACAATAAAACAATAAAACAAGAACATGAATGATACAGTAATGCTTGTTGCTTTTAATAAATTTTCTTCACCCAATCAAGAAATGTGAATTAATACACACTATTCACCTGCATGACTGAAAGGCACAACAAAAGTAGAAATTTTCCTCTAGACGAAGTTCTCCCACATAGAAAGAAGAGTCCATATACATGGAAATTTCTCTTTGAAGAATCTGCTGATGAATTTTTCTAAATGTCAGTAGAATTTTCTATATTTTATATGCTGACATAATTTTAACCCTGCAGTTCCTTATTCTTTACGCTTTTCCCTAATAGAAAATCCATATTTAAATATTTTCATACATTTATATCTCATACAAGTTAATTTTTCACAATATATCATTTATAAATACATATACTCTTCTTCTAACCCCTGATTACTTCTCTGGCCCATTAACTTGAGAACACAGGTAAAAAAATAATTAATCTCCGATAGGCAACACCTCCGAGATTATTCCTTTCCTTCAAATGCTCCCTCCTCCTCTTTCAACCTACTTAACTGATCAATACTACATGTTTCTGCTTTCATTCTTCAAAATGAAATGCCTTCCTGCACTACGTTTTCAGGGATATGCGGTATATGAACTAATGTTCAATAGAAAAAAAACATGTTAAAATTAGGAAGGCCTCAAAAAGTATAACCATCTCCTCCCCATTTTTGTGAAAACTCTTGTTCTCTAGTTTTAGTAGTTGGTATTGTTTTAAGGAACATTGAGCTAATACAAGTATCTAGTGAAAAATGTTAAACTCTGCTATAAAGTAACAATTCTTGAAGTTACATATATACCTAGCTAGGTTGATTTTCTTTCTTTCTTTCTTTCTTTTTTTAAAGATTTTTTATTTATTTATTTGACAGAGAAAGATCACAAGTAGGCAGAGAGGCAGGCAGAGAGAGAAGCAGGCTCCCCGCTGAGCAAAGAGCCTGATATGGGGCTCGATCCCAGGACCCTGAGATCATGACCTGAGCCGAAGGCAGTGGCTTAACCCACTGAGCCACCCAGGCGCCTCTAGGTTGATTTTCTTATTTTTGTTTTTAATTATTATGACTTTTTTATTTAAAGAAAAAGTCAGCCTTAAGCTAGGGCTCTAAGTGGGGTAATATGAATCCAGAGATCTGACTATAGAAAGCTATGCTTCGACATATCATGTTGTCATCTCTCTTCCTTTCTTCCAGTTTCTTTCTCTCTCACCCACATTTCTATCATCTGCCTTCCCAGTGATTAATCTATCTATATATCTATTTGCTATCAATCTGATCAACTGATATATATATATATATATATATATTCTTCCCTCATGTTCAAATAATAAATTTGATAGAGAAATTGGACAATATAACTCAAACATGATGTTTTCACACATTTATTGAATAGATATGTCAAGAGAACTGCTAGGATATTAAAAAGGCAATATACAACATCAAGATGAGTTGTCTATGTTTCGAAAAAAAAATTATTTCTTTGCACAAGTGACTATAAGAAACATTTCATGCACACCCACTCCCACACACACTTAGGAGCACACTCTCACCCACAAAACAAAACAAAAAAAATTTGATGTGTAAGCACGTAAAAGTAACCTCTGCAACAAATGGTTCTACAAAGGGAAAAGCTCTACCAGTGCATCTGAAATATGACCCATTATGTGCATTGCATAACTATTATACAGGGAAATTGTCACCCATAGGAGAGAAATATAGTACTAATTAAAGTAAATGAAATAAATGTCACCAAACAAAAGTTACATCAAGGAATTGGTTTGAATTATTTAAACATGTCTAATTAAAATGTTTTATTTATTTTTCTTTCTGCTATAGAATCCCCAAATAAATCCTCCACTTGCCCATTGACTAGAAATTAAAAATTTCTTATCTTTAAACATTAGAAAACTCTTTACTAGTACCTTATTTTTATTGTGAAGCTCTGTTAACTTCGGAGAACTTGACATTACCAAATGAAGATCAGAATTTGATAATGGGATTTTTTAAGTTATAAATATATATAAGTATAGATATTTATATTTATGTAATATATATGTTATGTGTGTGTAAATAAATAGATGGTGACAAATAAATTGCTGACTACGGCAATTGGATACTTTTCAGCTAAATTTCATAAAGTTTAACTTTTAGCTATTGCATTTCAGACAAAAACAATCTGTAACATGGAAAGAAATCTCTAAAAGAGTTATACAGAATGTCATGAAAATTTCAATTGCTAAAGTAGGTCACAGCAATTAAATTGCTTTCTTAACAGGTCTACTGGTAATTCTATTATTCCTATAAGTTACATTTTCACAGAGTTCTTTTGAAAATATTGCTCTTTTGTTTATAAGCTTTTAAAGACACATTCATGCAGACTTCTTATTGCCTGTCAACCATTTTCTTTCATTATAAAAGTCATTTTGTTAGGGTCTTGATTTAATTAGTAGACTGTATTCATTAGGGCAACTGACCAACTGAAGAATTCCTGCTGCTTTATTCAATAGAAGTAGCTCCTGGAGTTTTGTATTTAATTTGCTCCATTTTCCCTGGTTCATAAACCATGAAAACTTTGATTTTCAGTATTTTTCTTGGCTCTCTGATTGAATCAGTTTCCAAGAAATGAGACATATGGGTGATTTATATCTCCTTTATTGATATTCTTCCTTGCCAAAACTTATTTTTTTTAATTCCTAACACAAGGATTTTCTAGGCTACTTACTTATGTATATCTATTGTGCTAATGTACTATATTGAATGGCCGTAAATCCCCATGCTTCTAATCACAACTGATAATAGAATATTAAGAAAGGATATTAGCAAAACCCTTTTAAAAAATTAAATGTGTATATTGGTAAGGTTAATTTGACTTAATTGCTGGGAGTATAATTCTAGCTTCTAGGGGTGCCTACATGGCCCCCTTTAGTTAAGTAGGTCATGATCTCAGGGTCCTGGGATTGAGCTCGATGTTAGCTTCAAGTTCATCAGGGAGCCTGCTTGAGATTCTCTCCCTCCTTCTGCCCTTCCCCCACCCCAGATCATGCTTTCTGCCTCTGTCTAAAAAATAATCATAATAATTCTAACTTCTAAAGAACTTTAATAAGAAAACTTCTAAGAAATTTGACAGAGCTGTGTCTTCTACTATGCATTCTGTTTCCTGTACCATGTTGGTTCCAAGTCCAAGGTGGGGGACTCTCTTCTAGACAATTTTAGATAGCAGGCTTCTGAGTGTGTGGCAGTGGGATGGGATGCAGAAGTTGAAGAGCCTAGCTTTCTTGACAGAAGCTGTTAGATCACACAGTTAAGCACTAAAAAAGCAGTTTTTCATCTACAGCCCATAATGGGATTAATCCATGAACTTTGATGGGAAACAAATAAATAGACAACTCAATGCTTTATGTTTACTAATACCTAACTGAAATTTTGCACATCTTAAATATATATACACAATGAAAAGTAAGTAGTATGAAGGTACCTGTAGCTTGTCACCAATTAAAATGGTATATAGATTCATATTACATAGTAAGTGCTTCAGCTATCTTGAACTATGTTTTCATAGTTTCTCTACATTTTATTATTACAATATTAACATGATATAATATTCAGATATGTATACATATTTTATATTTATATTTATTATTTTATAATTTATTACACTTTGTTATACTTTTATATAGATATATTTATTATATTATATTTTCTTTTATGTTTCCTACAATAAGAATTCATCATTTTATCTATCAATAAGAACACATATAATTGCATTTTTAGTAATTTTGATATTTTGATTAACACATTTCAGTATAATTTGATTCTTTGCAATCCTAAGTATTTTATGAATTTATAAAAATTATAGTGAATGCACAGGCAACAAAAGCAAAAATAGACAGATGGGATGATACTAAACTTAAAGGCATTGGTCATCAAAGGATACAGTCAACAGAATGGAAGGGCAGTCTGCAGAATGGGAGAAAATATTTGCAAAGTATATATCTGATAAGAAGGTTAATATCCAGAATATAAAGAACACTTACAGTTCAACAATGAAAAATGAAGTAATCAGATTAAAAAGTGGGTGAAGGACTTGGATAGACATTTTTCAAAGATGATAAACAAATGGACAAGTATATGAAAAGATGCTCAAAATCACCAATCATCATAAAATACAATTAAAAACTAATATGATATATCACCTCATACCCATTGGCATGGCTACTGTTAAGAAAATGGAATACAGTGTGTTGTCTGGGATGTAGAGAAGTTGCAAATCTTGTGCATTGTTGGTAGGATTGTAAAATAGTGTAACCACTATAAAAACAATATGTAACTTTTGTTAAAAAAAAAAAAAAAAGGAACTACCATATGATCCAGCCATCTCACTTCAGGCCATACATTCAAAAAACTGAAATTAGAATATCAAAGAGATATTTGTCCACTTATGTTCATTAGCACCATGCACAATAGCCAAGAAGTAGAGGCAACATAAATGTCCATCAAAGGAGAAATAGGTAAATAAATATGGTGTCTACATACACTGATACAATGGAGCCATACAAGTTGAGGAGATCCTTTTGTATGCTACAACATGGATGAACCTTGAATATACAATGCTAAGTGAAATAAGCTAGTCACAAAGGGACAAATACTGTATAATTCCACTTTTATGAAATATTTGAAGTAGTAAAGCTCACAGATATAAAAATTAGAATGATGGTTACAGGTGTATGGGGAGAGGGAAATTGTATTTAACGGATAGAGAGTTTCATTTCTATAGTACAAAAAGGTCCTAGAGATATGTTTCACAACAAAGCAAACATAATTAATACTACTGAGCTATACACTTTAAAATGGTAAAGATGGTAAGTATTATGATATGTATATCTTATCAGGGTAAAAGAAAAATACAGCAGAAAGTTCTAGGCTTCATTCGACTTCCCAAGACTCTTTGTTTATGTGAAAATGGTTTACAACTCTCTACTGTGGAGAAATATTGGACTTGCCTGATTTGCCCCTTCATAGTGATTCTTTCTTAGTGCAATACATTATTGATTTTCTCAGATAAGTCCTTATGTAACCCATAAAGTTTAAAATAATATCTCTGAACATCTTAGAATTTTGAAAGGACAACATAATAAATCATGTCCCTTGCCAACAAATAATTTAGATTTCATTGAAACCACCAGATATACATCTGAAAATATTTAAAAACATTCAGAAAGAAATCCCTCTTCTTACTAATAGATTACCCACCAATCCTGTAATTTTCTTCATATTTTTCAGATCTAAATAAGAATTTTTAAATTCTAGTTAATTAGCAGTTCAAGCAGAATAATATCTCATCTTTTTAAAAAATTCCTGCTAGGTATGAGGATAAATGACATGATTATTTCATTAGACCTGAGCTTTCGTAGCTGAGTATTTGAATAAACCAAGACTTACTATACTCCTGTACTCTATAACATTTTTTCTCCTCATCCTTCCTCGCTTCTGAAAAAGACAGAAATTGAAAGCGAGTTTATAAGTTTCATCTCAGATACAAGAAATAACTTGCACTACAGGGCAGATTGATGTTAATTATCTCCAGCTCCCCATAGTACTATTATTAATAATAATGGTGATTCAAATTGGAAGCCCTTTGAATATGAGTAAATGGCTGTAAAAACGGAAATTTCAACCTGATGAATTCACATGCAATCACTTATATTTAGAGAATGTCCCAAAAGGATGGAACTAGCAATTGCACTGAATGTATTCAATTGGATCTGGCCTTTCTATTTTATGTCTGGAGCTACTTTTATACAGCACTGCATCAAAAAAAAAAAAAAAAGCACTTAACAGAATTGAATACTAGATTTATTTTTGAAAAAGATATGTTCAAGTATAAACTTTTTTAACCCTCACTACTAATTATTGTAGTTGATGATGACAATAATACCTTTATGACTTTGGCCATGTTCCTGCTGAAAGTAGAAATTTAGGCAGGATTTCAGTGCAATCAGCTTCTCCAGGTGATGATCTCAGAAAGAAAAATTGAGAGATGAGTGGACAGTAAGTGGGAAAAGCCAACATAAATGTCTGTGATTAAGGACAGTATCTATGCAATTGGAATTTTTTCTATTACTACTTCTTAAGTGGTATGTAGACTACCTTCTTGAATTGTTAACTACGAGAAAGATGTTTGAAGTATTCATTACTGTCTTCCATCCCACTGGTTGAAGTTGGTGAAAAATTAACTCTTTCACATTACGAGGTTGTATGTACATATTTATGGTGAGTGGGGATCTGCACTGATTTTAAAAAAATAAATAAATAATAGTGACAGAAAGTTAAAAAAAAAAAGTGGAACACAGAGTGGCAGAGTGGTCTTCTTTCAGCCTGAGGAAAGTCTGAAATGGCACAAAGGTGTTTGGAGAAATGAGAGGTGTTTAAAGTGGAGGTCTTTCAAGACACCAGAAGGTTCTGTTACAGTCCACCCCTTTTAACACTCAAATCAACTCAGGTCCTACATTATATCTGTTAAAGTAATGAGTCTGCAGGAAAGTGACAAGTTGCAAATTTTCCAGGAGAGTCAATATAAGAGGATTGTTGAAAACATCCATGATGCTGAAACAGATCCTGAGGTCATAACTAATACTCACCAATGCTGTACCTCAGGAAACTGTAGCTTTCCATATTATCTATTCTAGGTAGTATTAACCATTCTTTTGTATTACCTTTGACAGACCATAGTTGCTTAAATTGTTTATTAATAGTTTTTACAGAACCTTGAGATACTGAGAGGAAATGTTCTGGATCATAATTTTCCCCTCCCAAACTTTTTAGCGATAACTGTAGTTTTCCTTTCTGGGACCCAGAACCTCTAAACTAGGAGAGCTCATGACTATAAGAGTAGGAAGATTAAATTCAACTATAGGGACACTGGAGTGTGGTAAAAAGAACCAATCCTGTTTTTACTCATTTATTCTGTCACTTGGTCATTGGTTAACTGAATATACTACATCTTGATTACAGAGTCTTAAAATATTCCCTGAGCTCTGAGAGAAATGAACTCTATCTATAAATGGATCTTCCATTATTTTACTAATATGCCTGCCTCCTAATGAAGTGGCACGTGCTTGAATCACTGGACATAAGTCATGTGTCAAATGTTGCTATTCTTTCTAACAAATGGATGGTGCTCTGAGCCTAAGCCAGTGTTATACAGGATCCCAAGCTGTTAAATTAGGTATTCTCTAGAGACGTATATGGCTTCCACATCTTCAATTCCAGTAAACTGGAATTTTAAACTTTAAACTTTAAACTTCAATTCCAATAAAGTGCTGCCATGACATGTGGTAGGAAAGAGTGGGTTGAATAATGTACCCCCAAAATGCATATGTGTCTGGAACTACATAGACTGTGATCGTATTTGGAATTAGATCTTTGAAGATGTAAATGGTTTAGGATCAGAATGGGATTATATTGGAAAATAATAGGCCCTAAATCCAATAACTGCTGTTTTTTATAAGAAAAGGAGAGGACATAGAGACAGAATGTCATGTGAAGACAGGAGCAGATATTGGAATTATGTAGCCACAGAGACTCCAGACAGAGTAAGGCCCTGCTGACATCCTAATTTTAAATTTCTGGCCTTCAGAACTACAAGGAAATAATTTTTGTTTGCTTATTTTAAGCAACCCAGTTTGTGGTGTGATTTGTAACAGCAGCCCTAGGAAACTAATACTTTAACATTCTGCTACGACTCACTTGCTAATGTCTGGACAGTATCCTCGAGGGATGATATCATACAAATCCACGGTGTGATATTTTGTGCTGGGGATCAGATGAGGCATTCAAAAATAGCAGAAGCTGGATGTTTGCTCATTCTGCTCTCTTTTGCTTCATGCTTTTCCATTCTTTTACTTTCAATTGACTATTTAGGCATAGACTTGCTGGATCATGTGATATATCCTTATGCTTAATACTTTGAGAAACTGCTAAACTATTTTCCAAAGTGTGCCATTTTACATTCCTGGCAACAATATATTGGGGCACAAATTCCATTTTATCTTTGCCAGCACTTGCTATTCCTTGTCATTTTTATTACGGTCGTTCTGTTGGGGGGAAAGTGGTATCTTGTTTTCATAAGCACTTTTATAATATATGATGAGGTTGGGCATCCTTTCATGTGCTTACTGGTCCTTTATAATTGATGGCTTTTGAGAGGTCAGCCCTGTATCTACTTAGTTTCCTGTATAGTGAATGATTGTTCAGAAGGTGGGATCAAACACTTTGATCTGGTAAGACTTTCACCTTTTGCTAATGATCTACATATGTGTTGCAGAGCAGTTTCAATTTCCAACTTCTTTTCAACTTTGTCCTGGTTTTTCCAATTTACTGGACTGTCTCATGTTCTCCCTAAGTGTGCACACAGTCATGTGGACCCTGAGCAATGAGTCCAATGTATTAATGACTGTGTCCTCTGCAGGTTCTCCTGTACTTACATGAAGCTGTTTCAGTCAGCCAAAGATGTCTGGCAATTTAGCAAATCCTCCTCTGTCATAATTTCTGGATCTCCCTAATACATAACTAGCTACTTGGCTACTGCATGCCCCAGCAAGGATCAAACTTCAGTCTACCCAAGTCTTTCATTGTTCCCATTATTCACCACTGAGGTTCTTACTGTTACTAATAATTTCTCTGGATGTGGTGTTTTGCCCTCTGTTCTGAAAAGGTGACATCCTTCCTTTCAGGAAGATGCTGATTTTTATGGCCAGTCTTCTCTGGTTAAACCATAGATCTAGGTGGGAAACAGGAACAACAACCTCAGGCAGTAATGTAACAGATTCCCAGTGTTCTTACTCAATGTTCAGTAATTTTCTATAAATAACAATTTTCCAACTTGCTGAATGCCTTTGGTTGATTTTCATAGACCTGAAATTATTGTTTTAGAAATTTATTTGTCCAATGTTATTGTTGCTTTTTTATTATTTTATTGTTATTTACAGAGGTTGCCAAATTCTTCATTTGGCCACACTGCACTATGTCTTTAAAATCAGGAACACTTTGGAATAAAAATTTGAACTTACTATAGTTAAATTGTTTGTGGAATTCTTAATAATTTTGTTTTTTCAATACCCCTTTGTCTTTCTTTTGGATTAGCTCCTAAAATAACATTATTTAAAAAGGGCTTATTGGACCCACATGGTGAATAGAGATGACTATTTATTCTGGATTTGAGGGTTAAACTTTCAAAGTAAGACACATGCAGACTATAACCACATGTGTGCTTCAATATTATTCCCAATGGTGTCACCATCTCCAATACTACCTTAACATTCAATGAAGTAAGATCTGCTATTTATTCTAGTGACAGTGATTATGTTCTCTCATGAATGTGTAAGAAAGAAGGCATTAATTCTTAATTTTCCCTAAGTGTATCTCTTCTCCAGAATGAAGACTTCTACCCATGATATAGAGACATAGATGGCTAAGTTTAAGAGCTAAGAAAAGAAAGGGGAAAGTGTGTTCTCCAACCAAGCTCAAGGTTATTTGCTAGTGACGTGTTAAGAAAGGAAAAGAGTGCAGTGGGGGAAAAATGCCAATCTGTTTTCAAAAACGTAGAGTATGAGTTATTTTAGTGATGCTTATTGTGCAAAAATGCTTAGTAACATGAATACTTAGTACTACATTCTTTCAAATGTATTGTGCTATTAAATGTAACAGATTAGAATCATAATTTCTACATATGATTAAAAAGCAGCTGTTGTATTTATTCTCCTACACCAAATTCCTCTCATAAATACACAACACTTGTTTTAAAATCTGCCATACTCATTCAGAAAATATTCATTGCATCATTAATTTTCACACTATGACCTGCATGGTTTCAGGATCATCACTTCTCACCATTACCATAATTAATGCTAAGTCCAGAAAAATCATATGTCAAAAGTATTTTAAAAATCTAATATTCAGACAGTGACCCAAGATTATAAGTAAACTGGTACCAAAATTTAAACATATATATAACCTATATAACCTCTGTTATTACTTCCCAGTGACTTTAAGTAACAATAAATAAATAACATTAGAAGATATGTTACTGATAGAGTTACAACACAAAATTTATTTTTAAACCGAAAGACAAAGGTAAATAGCTATTAGAGAAAAGCATCTTCTCTTTAGAAATTAAAGAGTGGTCAAGAATACCTTTCATATACAGTAGCCACAAAAAGAAAGCATCACTCATTAAAATAAGGTGACAACATGCATACATAGTGAAGGGAATAAAAAATGTTTCAAACAATGGAATTTGTACAGAGAGCCCAGAGTTCAGGTTCAAAATGAATGTGGTCAAAATGTGCTGGATATTGTAAAACTTGCTTGGTAAATGGTAATAAAAGCACTGATATGGGAGATGATGTCAAAAGTAGGCAAACAGCCTGATAATATATAGACATATACACCAGGATAAGTTTGAAACCTATTTGGAAAGCAGAATAGTCTGACCTGATTTCCAGTTTTTTTGAGGTTGCATCTGTAAACTCTGTAGACATTGCCGGGAAAGGAATAAATGCCAAATTTGGCAGAGGACACAGAAATCGACTGTTATAGGCAGGAGACAATTTTGTTTAGACTTAGACTGATCATATCAGAGACATGAAATTTTTTTGTTTGGGAGATATGACTATGGTTTCCAGGATGATGCTGATTCCCAGCCCTTCATATGTTGTTTTATTTCTAAAACATCTGTCTGGATCCTTATTACTTCCTTTTCTGCCAGGTAATTTGACATTCTATACCTCTTACATAAAAGTGAACCCAGTCATGAGCAGAGATTAATGAAGATCTCATTGAAGAGGAACCATGTGAGCTGAGATATAAAGGTTGAATAGAATTTTAACATGTAAACATGTTATTATATAAATGACTTCATCCTGTCTCATGACAACAACTTGAATTTGCATATCCTTTTTTAACTCTTGCAGAAGATTAGAAAATCATTTCAGTCAGATGGCCATATCTTAGTTTAGATATCCAGGTGATAATGAACCCTCTCTTCTGGACCCAGTAAATCAGATTTAAAAATGTCAGAATACATTTCACTCCTAATTAAGTGTTTCAAACATCCCTGCTCTTCACATCTACCAGTATGCAAAAACTTTCAAAAACTCCTTGTACACAACTCTCCTTTGTTCATTTGTTTTTATTTTTTTTTATTTTTTATTTTTATATTTTAAAGATTTTATTTATTTATTTGACAGGGAGAGATATCACAAGTAAGCAGAGAGGCAGGCAGAGAGAGAGGGGGAAGCAGGCTCCCCTCCAAGCAGAGAACCTGATGCGGAACTCGATCCCAGGACCCTGAGACCATGACCTGAGCCGAAGGCAGAAACCTAACCCTCTGAGCCACCCAGGCACTCCCATTTGTTTTTTATAAAAAACAGTTACTCTCACCTTTTCTTCTGCCTATAATTGTATCGTAACCCATAGTGATACTGTTCTTATTACAGTAAAGACTGCGTACATGTACTTCTCCTTCAAACATTCTACCCTGATGCTTCTACTGAGGGGTCTTCACAATTTTCTTGGACTTTTTTTTTTAAATATTTTATTTTTTTATTTGACAGAGAGAGAGAGAGCAGAAGCAGGGGGAGCAGGAGAGGAAGCAGCAGACTCCTGACTGAACAGGGAGCCCAGTGCAGGACTCAATCCCAGGACCCCGGGATCAATGCTTGAGCTGAAGTTCACTTAACCAACCAAGCCACCCAGGCACCACTTTCTTAGACTTTCTGTGTTAGTGGTTGTGGTATTGACTGTGCCTTTACCGGCCAGGACCACTCCCAGATCGCTGGTACATGATTTTCTTCACCTACAAACATTTTGGACTCCAAACCTTGTATCTCTCACCTTTTTCCAATTATTCTGAATATCTACTGTCTTCACCAACCCTGTCAAAGTCTATATATGATGTTGTAGAATATTTTTCCTTACACAGGTCCTGGCAATCATCTACAGATGTTAACTCTACTGAGAACTCTTCTGAGACTTTAAGATTCTTCAAACTCCTTAAGACAATAACATTTTAACTTCCCTTTATACTGGGATGACCTTAATTATTGCAAGGCACAGAATTTAATTTCTATTCCTCTTTCTTTCATAGCATTGTTACTTGTCCTCTCTTTTATTACAATTCCCACCCATATGCTAAAGATACATGTTTCTTTAAAAGTGTCTACTTTTAAAGTAAATTTCCTCAATGTGTTCATTTCCTAAATTATATTGCCACTAAAACATAAATGCCAAGTAAAAGTTTATAAAAACAGGGAAAAAATGCTCTATAGAAGAAAAATGGTATCATAACACAGTAAACCTATAATAATCCTGTGCAGGGACCCCAGACCCCAGAAAACACCTGAGGCTTGTTTTAGATTAATTTTTTTCTGTAGTAAGAATACTTCAAGAAGTTATGAAAGAGATCCTCTAGAAATGAACCCACAGAAAGAATGTCATACAGTTGAAAAACATTTTATTCTCTTTACATAATACACCAAATGTATAGGAGTATTCTAGGGGTGAGTTGGGCTTCTTTAACACATTGCATGCATATCTAACATGTGCAAAGTAGAATGCCAAGAAAGCACTCAGTTTTGTGCTTGTGATAGATATTTTCATATAAGCTATGATTTATTCCAAACTACATATGTTCACTCATGTCTGTGTTTAGACTACTATTAAGCAATGTGACTTACTATGATAATGAATTCGTTCTTTGTCTGCACTTCTCTCTGGTAACCACCAGACCCATATGACTACTGAGTGTCTGAAAAGGGGCTAGTCCAACTGAATTTTTATTTTTGTTTAAATTAATTTAAGTATAAATTTACCTAGCCACATCATTAGACAGAAAAGTTCTAGAGATATAGCCTTGCAATTATGGGGCATAAAGTAGAATTTGAAAAGTTCACTCAGTGTTACCAAAATATTTTCTTTGCCAAGCATTTTATATTTTCACCTACATATATGGCCTTTTCTCTTCTTTAACAAACTCAGATAACCTCTATTAAAAACAAGCAAAAATCAGCAATAATAGCAAAACTTAAATTTTATCTTGACTCAGCTCTTAGTAGAATGGCTATTTTCGGACCGCACTTTATTCAACTTTGACTGCTGATCAAGTTTTTACCCTGTTACAATGTGGATTTTAGAATCATATATTTCTTATTTCAAAAATACTTTTTTAAGAGTCTATTTGTATAATTTTTGGCAGTCTAGATGAATAATATATTGGTTCTGTCTTCAGAAAAGGAGTGATCTAAAGAGAAAACGATGAATTTGCCTTGGAACTCCATCTATTATATTGTAAGCATCTCATTTTATCACCATTCTGTGAGCTATTGAAAGTTTTAGTGTTGAATGCTGTGTCAGCTTCTGAATATATAATATTTTTGTTTGTTACAGATCTTTGAGTTACTCTTCAAGGTGTTAGGGATCAAATCTTTAAGGTTATTATCACAAATAATGGCAAACTGTTAATATTGATTATAGGTAACAAAAATAATGGTTCAGTACTTAGTATTTTACTACAAATTCATAATTTCATGGTCTTAATTACATGAGATAAATTAAGGAAATATTTGATTCTTAACATGTTACTCTTCTTATAATAGGCATCTTAAAATTTGAAACTAATTTCACATGAATAATACTGTATTAAAGTACAACATTCCAAACTAAGTTAACTGCTTTGGCGATAGAGAAGTATATTGGCATATTGTTGGTCAAGTGTAGAAGTTCCTGGAAATGAAAAGGAAGATGGAAAATTTAGGCTGGAAAGATACTTTTGAAAATCCAAAAACAAATGGCAATTTAAAAATTTTGTAAATTTTATAATATTAAAATTAATAATTCAGTTATTCTGTGTGGTATGGTGTAAAAAGCAGACTTTAAATCAAAAGGCCTGGGTCTGAGTCCTGAATTTGTTTTGATTAGTTACGTTACTTCTATTTTCTCTTTAGCAAGAAATAGATTGTAACAACACCTGGCATACCTATATTCCAATCTTGTTGCCTGGGTCTCATTGCTGTGTTCTAAAGTAACACTTACCTCTCTTCTTATTTGTTGTTCTCACCGGATACTATCCATCTAAACATCTCTAATGGGAAAGGCAGTAATGATTCATTTAGATGGTACTGCTTCTTAACTCCTAAAATATTTCCAAGATAATTTCTTGGAGAGAGAAAGTGGGCTGGAGATGGAAGAAATTTCTGTATCCATTGCAAATCTGCTTACTTAAACAACTGAATGAATGGAATCCATACAGACTACATGTAGAAAGCAAAGCTGCCCCTTTGTGCTTATTGCATGAAGTTAGGAAATGGAAAAAGGAAGAGGAAGAGAAAATGCCGTCTTGGTCCTTGTCTTTAATGCAGATTTTCTCCCACTCTGCGGTTAATGTGCCCTGAGTATTAACGCTCTTCATTCAGACACCCACCCCTTAAGTCATTGGAGAGGCTAGTAAAAGGAACAGTTCAAAGGAAAAAGTATCTTCCTAAATATGGAAAGAGGGTGGGTGTCTCATCAACTAGAGTATTAAACAGAAATATAAGGGATGACATTACCTAATATAAGTGAAATGATACAAAATTAAAAAAAAATTAAAATTACTACAAAATATTAATAGTTTGTATTCTTATTTCTTGACAATAATATAAAGTATAGAAAGAAGAAATTGTATTTACAACCTAAAGGAAGTATTAGAGAATATCCTGAAAAACAGACAAAGTTACACTACAGGGACATAAATATAAAAATATGAATTGAGAACACTGTCTTGAGACAGAACAGTTCAAGTATTCACTTTTCCCCCAAATACCTGGACAATAGTTGATAATACTGTCAGTGCCCTGAATCTTTTTTTTTTTTCTTAAAATGAAATTATTCCACTTGGTGACATCTGATTACCAATTTATTTTTCTTTTTCCCATTTAAAAATGTTAAGCTTGCAACTATTTCAATAGCTAAAAATGTCTCCAAATATTCTATGATCATGATCAATATTTGGTTAAGTGATAGACAATCACACTGCATTTTCCTATTTCCTCTCATGGCATAATAAAGACTTTTATTTTGCTAAACACTATGGACAGCTTTAAATAGAAAAGAAGTTATTAGAAAGAAAAATGCAGAAGTGAGAAAGAGAAAAATATAGAAACAATGCACGCCACTTAACTTAGTGAAAAAAGGAACATATCATAATTTCGGGGCACCTGGGTGGCTCAGTGGGTTAAAGCCTCTGCCTTCGGCTCAGGTCATGATCCCAGGGACCTGGGATCGAGCCCCGCATCGGGCTCTCTGCTCGGCAGGGAGCCTGCTTCCTCCTCTCTCTCTGCCTGCCTCTCTGCCTACTTGTGATCTCTGTCTGTCAAATAAATAAATAAAATCTTTAAAAAAAAAAAAAAAGAATATCTTACTTGCTGTCATAACTTTTTTCCCTGTCACTCATCTTATTCTAGCTTATATTCTTCAACCTTCATGGGTACCTCATTTTGATTTAGAGTCTGATTTACAAAGAATTCCTCCCTCCTTCCATAGGACCCTTAATGCACACATCTGTACCAGGTGTTATCACAATACTGTTGCTATTGTTCCAGTAAGTGGTGTGAGTCACTCAACAGCACTTACTGAGAAATCATCCCACCCCAAATGAAAAATGAGTTCTCTTTCAAACTATTTATTAAATAATGTAGGTATATACATAGATATAAGTATTACACATACATTTGTATATATAAATTGATACACATATGAAGGTAGACAAATTAAATAAAGTTAATGTATTAGTTTTTTATTGTTGCTTAGAAACATTACCACAAAGGGTAGTGGTAGTAATTTGAAAAAAACACAATTTATTATCAAATAGTCCTGGAGGTCACAAGTCCTAAAATCAAGGTAGAACTACCTGCCTTCTAGAGGCTCTAGGGGAGAATCTGTTCCCTCACCGTTTTTAGTTTCTAATGCCTGCCTGCATTCCTTGGCTCATGGTTCTATCTATTTTCAAAGCTATCAGATTAGTATCTTCAAATCTGTGACTCCACCCCCTGCTTCCTTCCCATGGAGATACCTGTGATCACACTGATTCCATTTGGATAACATAAGAAGTCTCTTCATCTCAATTTCCTTAACTTAATTGTATCTTCAATGTCGCTTTACCATGTAAACTAATATATCCACTGATTCTGGAGATTAAGATATGGGCATCTCGAAGGGGGGGGGGCATTATTTGACCCATCAAAGTTAAATAACTATCGAAATAAGTGACTAGAATACTAGATGATGGATAGATGTAAATACAGCAATATGGATTCTTGAAGATCTTTGAGTTTAGCAGTGTAGATAAAGTTACATATGAATGTATAACAAAACATCAATTTTGTCATATAAGAATGATAAAGTGTTATAGGAGTCTTGAGAATGGATAATGTATTTACAATGAGGCAAAAATTGTGACTTCATAATCTTGTGCCACAACAGAAAAACTGGTGGACATTGGACTTGCAAAAATGGAGCAATTGCTAAGTTAGATAAAAGAGATAAATGCATTAACTGTTTCTACTATTGCTGAGATCATCAAAGCATTGTACTCCTGGCCATTTGCAAAGTGTATTTATTTTGATCTAAGGAATTCATTCTAAGTAAATTTCAGAATTCATTATAAGTAAATTGTTTGGTTTGTGGCAGGATTCAACCTTTGATATTATGCATATTTAAATCAAACAGGTCAGCTATTGAATCAATTAAATGAAATAATAGTTCCTGTGGTTTACATTTACAAGTTTTACTATCACCTACAATTTAACTCTTAATTGTATAATCCTCAAATGAAGAACTAATTCTTATGTTTAGCTAGAATGTCAATTATGGAAATGCTGAATGGGCCGACTATTCAGTATTAGTTAACTAATGCTCTAAGATTAATGTCTAAGTCTTCTGCTAATTGACTCAGCCATTTTCATAGAGCAAATATATCACCAAAAAAATCATATATATAAAATATAAAACATAAAATACATTAAACATAAAAATAAATCCCCAACCCAAGACACTATAGAAGCAATAAGCAGCCTACAGCAGATTATTTTGCTATATTAGAAGCTACCTCAGTTTATAATATCTTACTAACAAAAGGAAATCATAAACATATAGTGGAAGAATTTATGTTATATAAATTCTATATATGCTTATCAGTATTCAATAATTAATTCTAGAGACAACATTATGTTAAAATATAGACTAGTTTTTCACTTTTAAGAAACAACTATTAATAAGTCAATTGAATAAGCAATATATTTGATCATGTAAGCTGTTGACCAATAGAATTTGTGTTACATAAGAAATTAATCAATTCTTTGGAAGAAAAAATGGCAAAATTTCCCCCCAAAATATTAAAATAATAATAAGGACCCAATGCAAGCAGATCTGAAACTTGTTTTAATCTAGACCTATGATATATGTAGCATTATTGAATTCAGTTTCTTATTTGTAGAACTTTGAAGTTTGAATAAATTTATTTTTATAATATTTTATTTCCAAGTCCTCTTTTAAATTTTAATGATTGATTCAAGATTATTAATCTAATAATTTAAAGTTAAAGCAATTTGAAATGATATTATATGTAAATATCATTTAATATATGACCTATATTATCTGATATATTATAAACTTACATTTAACTACATATCATTTTTTCTTATTTTCTCTTATTTTTTAAAGATTTTTTAAATTTATTTGAGAGACAGCACAGGAGCAGAGGAAAGGGCAGAGTGAGAGAATAATCAAGCAGAGTCCCAGCTGAGCTCAGAGTCCTACATGGGGCTGGATCCCTTGACCCATGAGATCACAACTGGGGCAGAAACCAAGAGTTGGCCACTTATGCAACTGAGCCACACAGATGCCCCTAAAATATACCATTTTAAAAATAAAATTTTTTTTTACCAGCACATACTATCAGAAGTGTCAGAAGATAGGAAGATATTTTATTAAATTGAAAAGTAATGTTTTGAAAAATTATTGTTATTTAATACCTAATTTATATTTGCCCGAGAGTGAGCAATCATTCTCTAAACATATGGTCAATGAAGCTTCTTCCAGAGTGAACACAGTGTGAGTGAATGAGCACAACTTAACACTAACTAGTGATTTCCTAACACAGGGTTTGACTAAGCAGGGTTAGCATGTGTCAAATCATGTCTTCCATTTGTTTTTATAAATAAAGTTTTATTTGAACAGAAGCATACCCATTTTTTACCTATTATCTAAGATGCTTTTCACACTACAGTGACAGAGTTGTGTATTGCAACAGAGACTATATTGCCTGCGAAGCCCCATAGAGATAAAATTTGCCAAACCCTCCTTTGGGGATAGTAAATACTAAATAAGCATGCAAAACAGCATCATTGCACAACATAAAACAAAATACTTGAGTGCATGAGTAACAGATGAAAGTTGGAAGTTGAATGAGAATGTGCAAGGGATTTTTTGCATAAGGTATTTTCTGAATTGAGTAAACTGAGTATGCTTCAAATGCAGAGTTACATAAATAAATGTTACTTGTGAGTGCATATGTGCAACATTAATTTTATAAACAATCTAGGTCCATGAGTCATTTCTTATTGCCTATGAGCTGGAGGAAAGGGTAAAGAGTGCAGCATCATTCATAAGGGCTTGATGTTTAAATACCAAGTTAACCAAGAATGGTTGGTTATTGGCAATGGACATATCAAAATTAAACAAAAGAAGAGGAAGGCAGGGCACCTGGGTGGGTTAAATTTAAAAATAATAATAATAATAATAATAATAATAATAATAATAAAGGAGTTCTAAACCTGAGAGTATGACATGGTATCTCTGAAATCAGTAAGTTGTGTTTAATATAGCAAAATACCCAAGGACTTTATAAGTATAAATGTCAAGAGGGATCCCTGGCAATAGTCACAGGTTTTGAAGGACTTCCTATCACTTTACAGTAGCTCACTTTAGAGCGGCTCAAGCTCAACAAGTAAAAGCTTTGCTTGCTGAACAGTGCCTCTTGCTTTAATGCATGTCATTGTTTTTTTGACACTGGTCCCTTGATAGTGGTGTTATCCAAGAGTTACACAGAGCCCTATACCTCAGGATCCAGCATTCACATTAACATTCTTTCCCAAGGGGAAGAAATTTGAAGTTGATGTAACCTGGTGAAATTTACTGTGAATACATTCTTTGATCCATTTGTACTATTTTAATGCATTTTTGCTTTTATAGGAAAACCCTAATAATGAATGATTTTCTAGATAGTTACTGTAAGTCCACATTGATTTGGGTTCCCAATTTTTTTAATTGTGACTAGTATGTCAATTCTATTTGAAAACTCTAAGTTATAATCAGAGGAACAAAGACCCATTAGGGAAAAGAGAAGTGGGTTCATTTCCTTGCCTACTCCAATAAGTTTTGTGGCCCAGTGAATGGTGGTTCTTATTCATTAAAAATTTAGTAGGTCTACTACATGAAACATTGCTTGGGTCATGATTTTAGAAATACTCTATTACCTCGACCACCTGCAATATACAAGGGGAAAAAATCCTAAGGGAAAGAAAAGGTTAAGAGGTAGAGATAAAAAATTATCTGCTTTTCAGTGAAATTGACAAATCATTTTTATGCAAATGTGCCTTCCTCTTCCTATTCTGTGAATTCTTTCTCTCACAAAAAGATTTTTAGACTAATTGTTGTATCTGCCACTTGCTAAATCTATTTTCTAAATTACAAATTCAGCCTTCACTGCGGGTGTACTGCCAGCCACTTCTTTCACAAAAGATCTTTGTACTAATTGTTTTATCTGCTGCTTGCTAAATCTGTTTGCTAAATTATACCTTTCATTGAAATAACACCAAAACCTACTCAGGAAGCAATTAGTAGGTATTGACATTTTTTTTAAAAGCAGAGCTTATATGTTTTAGATTGTGTGGGAGGGTCTGAAAGATAGATGTACAAATAATGCATCAGTCAAGAGACTATAGGGCTTTTAGGACATAATGTTATTTCACAAATGCCTTTTCTAAGAGATTTGTTAAAAGTAGGTCTCTCTGAAATCGGAGAGGGAGACTAACCATAAGAGACTTTAACTATAGGAAACAAACTGAGAGTTCCAGGGGGGAAAGGGATGGGGAAATTGGGTAACTGGGTGACAGGCATTAAGGAGGGCACATGATATGATGAGCACTGGGTGTTTTAGCCAGCTGGTGAATGGCTAATGGTACACTGTATGTTAATTAATTGAATTTAAATAAAATAAGATGTTAAACAAGGGGGGTGGAGTGGATCTCTTCATGCTCAGTGTCCCTAAAACCATGTAAGGATTATGTGAGACTTTCTTATGTACTATTATTAAATATGAATCTTATAATCTGTTCTGAATTTAAAATAGTGAAGTTCCTTCCCAGATTTTAAGTTTCCATATATTTTTTCTCCAGATTTTAATTAAGATTTGCTGAGTATATTAGAATTTTGCCTCAGGAAGAGAAATACTAAGTGTTATTCTTATAGCTAAAAAGGCAGGTACAGAATGACTCATATAAAAATAAGCTTTTATTATCATTATACTATGTTGCCATTTTGAATTTTAGACTTCCTGAACTAATATCCATTTGTCATTCAGGTAGACAATCTGTACCAGCAAACCTAAGAAAGTTAAAGAGATTGGTGCCTAGATGCCAAGTGCATTCTTAGATAGCATGAATGATAGACTCACTGCTGCCTTAGAAGAGTTGAGGTTCTTAATGAAACATATGATTTATTTCACTTTGTTGATACTTACCCAGTGTTTCACATAATGAAATATATAAATATATTATTAACATTGGTTTTTTCAATCCAATTTCATTTTACTCATAGTCAAAGAATTTTTAAATTTCAGAATAAAAACAAGCTTCTATGTTTGAGATTTGTTCTTCCAGTGGAGATTTGCTGAAAATTAACATTTCATATTTCAAACCCATATGGGCAATTATTTAAATTTAAACTTTTAAACAATTCAATTTTTGCTATTCAAAACTTTTAAACAATTTAAATTTTGCAATTCAATTTTGTCATTGTTTTTCAATATCTGATAAAAACTCTCCAGTATAAAATATCATATATCTAAATGGAAATGGATAAAAAAGGGATAAAATGTTACCTATTAGAGTGTATCTGTTTAGAGCATGTTTGGCAACATAAATGATAGATTTATTAATTAACTGGTATTAATTAATTAAAAAGCATTTATAATGTCTAGTTTCCTGAGGCTTTTATAAGGAAGAATAATTATTTCCATTAGTTTAGAAAGAATAAATAGTGAATTGTTATTTGTGGACAAATTAAAATAAATCTGGACTTGAATGATACTGGGAATATGAATACTTTGTTAATGCTCAAAAACAAAAAAATTATCAATTAACAGTGTTTAATTTTACTTTTGACAAATATCTGGAAATAGTAACAATTGAAAGAAATCAGAGTATTGCTTTTATTTTTATCACAATTTGGAAGCAGAATGACCAAATACACATACATAATAGATTGTATGTGCATACGTATATTGATGTATATGAATATATGTATAATTTCCCATGTAATTTATAATTTTTTACTAAAACACAAAAAATTTTAAGAATAAGATTTCCCATATAAATGTTAACTCAAAAGGAAATTAGATCTTTAAGTTGAAATGTAGTTCAAACATATGAACCAAAATTTAAAGCGTTAAATAATATTTAGTAAAGTATTACACTTTCTACTTTTTATTGGGCATATAATGATACACCTCAAGTTTACTTAGCGTTCTATTATTATTTTACTACTGCAATACATATACTTTATTGAACAGATAAACACAGTTTTATATTTTATTTTATTTTAAAAAATATTTTATTTATTTATTTGTCAGAAAGAGGGAGAGAGAGAGAGCACAAGCAGGAGTTGCAGCAGGCAGAGGGAGAAGCAGTCTTCCCACTAAGCAAAGAACCTAATGTGGGACTCGAACCCAGGACCCTGGAATCATGATCTGAGCCAAAAGCAGACGCTTAACAAACTGAGCCACACAGTCATCCCAAGTTTTATATTTTATATTTTATTTAAATTGGTCATGCTAGAATTTAAGGATTTCATTTTGTCATACTTTATTCTAAATTACAAAAAATAACTTCATTCATTTTTCTTGATATAAGATTTTCATTTGTCCTACTTAACTGAAACAAATTAAATTGTGAGGCATCTGGGGAGCTCAGTTGGCTAAACATCTGACTTCAGCCAGGTCATGATTTCAGGGTCTCAGGGTCAATCCCTATGCCCAGCTCCATGCTCAGTGGGGAGTTTGCTTGGTCTTCTCCCTCCTCTCCTCCTACCACTTTCTGTATCTCTCAAATAAAATCTTTAAAAAAAGAAATAAATTAAATTATAAAGAGCATGTAATCATAAAGATATCAATATTTCTCTTAGGTTATTTACAATCTATTAAATTATTAAAAAATAGTCTTTCCTTTAACTGTTGATTATAAAATGTGTTTTATTTTAACCTGTTCAACCAACCCTTTACTAAAACTGCTATCTAGAAGGGCACAGGTACTGAATCATTAGCACATTAATCTCATTGCACCTTATGATCTTGTTTTTATTTTTCATCTTCCATTCACCTCTTCTATCTGGAACTTTTGCCTCCTTTTTAATATGTGACAGAATTCTTCAACTGATTATTATCCTAAATTAGTAACTAGTGGACTTCTCCATTTTTTGTTGATGTATGCACATCTTAAATGCAAGTATTTTCTGAAGATTTTTTTTTTTTAATTTCACATACTTTCAGAGTTCTCTATATGGATGATTCTGAATTCTAAGTATTTTATATATTTCCTCATGTCTTTGAAACCCAGTCCCATATTAGTATTTGCTTATAGATCCACTCACATGCTAATTCTAAACTTAATATCCTTAAATAGAGACCAGCATCCTTCTTTCAAGCACAGCCCATGTACACATATTTATGTCACCAGTATTTATGTCACCAACAGCACTGCACATAAAGGCTATGTTTCTGTATGATTGGTCTAGCAGCTGGGTGATCATTAGGTGTGGGTCTTTGACTACTTTATTTCTTGACCATTTTATCTCTCAATTTATTGTATCACACATCTTTTTAGATTTTATGATGAAAATTTTGCATAAATGAATAGTAGAGAATGAGATAAATAATATTCACCCTTTGAAATGGGATTGCTTTTTCTTTTGTCAAGTTGTGATTGTGAGATATTTAGTCAATTTTATCAGAAGTACATCTGTATTTGGGTTTTGTTGTTATCACCTTTGTATTGAGACTTCAAATTATTTCAGCCTTGGGCAGCTAGTACCATGTACTGAGTGTGGGGTTTGGAGTTTCAAAGAGGGGCTGGCCTTTGTACTTATTCTCACCTTTCATTGATCCATGAACATGCATATGTCACAGAAAATCTCTCTATATATGTCCTTTTACCCCTCCGCTAATGAGTGGTAGAACATCATTGCTGTTTCTTGGTGCAAAAAAGTGAATGTAGGACTAATTCTCTCTTCAACAGTTTTTAGACTCAGTGCATTGGCCTTTGAGAGTGGGACTTTGTCAGTGCTCCTTGGACAACCAAGACTTGCCTTATGTCTATAAGATTTTAGGTAAGAACGAGTTTTCACTATTTATCATGGTAATTCAGGTCTCTCTTGAGTCAGTGCAGAATTTTCAGCCCAAGTCATTTCTTAGCTTTCCACCAGAGACTAATTTTTACTTATATTCTTTCCTGAGAATCAGTGTATCATTGCCCAGAACAAGGGCCAACTTGGTGGTCTCCTGACTTTCTCCCTGAGACAATGGATCTAGGCTGTAGTCCTTGCAGCAGAAAATGTCCTGCACTTAAGCCATTTATGGTGTTGACTTTTCTATGACAGAAGCGTCCAGAAATGGTCAAGGCTTTGTGCCTCTGTCTGACTGAAGATGCTTTTCCAACTTTCTGTCCTGCCCACAATCTATCTCATGATAGAAGTGGAAAAGATCTTACAAGTAAATGTGAATTCCACCTTCTTTTGGGGCTTCAAAGAATTTTAAATGGTCATAGTATACATTATTAGGCACTTAAGAATTTGTTAAGTTTTGTTGTTTTCTTTCACACTTTCAGGACAGTCATCTCTACCATGCTCTCTTGTCTCTCCTTGGAGAGTCTCGTCATCTGGTTGACTTGATAATCTTGAAACCTCAGCTCTTTCATGAACATGGGAAAAGTTAGGATTCTGTTGCTACTCCTTTCTTCTTGTTTTAAGATATTAACAATCTCCTCTTGTTTTTTAACCTTCTAAGCAGAAACAGAATTTGGGTGCAAGTAATTTATTCAGGAAGTAATTTCTGGAAATGATGTTGGAGCAATGGAAAGTGAACAGTATACGAAAAAAATGCAATACAGATGGCATCGAAGAGCAGATGTAACTGCATAAGAGACCCCTGTAGGACAGTGGAGCATCTGTCACAGAGCTTTCCCACCTGAAGGGTGAGGGAGCTGTGATAATTTTCCACCAAGCATTATTCTACATCATTGTTTAAAGCCTGCCTCCATGGTATTACATTTGGAAGTATTCTCTGCTTTAAAATTTTTCTGTCTGGTTTTCCTGAAGATGATAGTTAGATGATAGATAGATAGATAGATAGATAGATAGAGACATGTATATTGTATAAGCATGAAAAAGTTGCACAGAGCAGTAGTTATATTAATTGTATTCCAAATGATCTGGAACCACAAGATCTCATTTCAAAGCAATTTTATCATTTTTCCTCTCATGTCAATGTCAAAAAGTATCCTTGTTACCACATGTCAGTATTTTCAAGCACTTCTCGGTTTTCTACCTAAAACCAATTTAGTCTCCAAGATTATCCTGATGAGCAATTTGTTTATTGAAGAGTACAGATTTACTTACCATTTATCATCCTGAGACTGATGATTTAAATGCTTTGTTCCATTGTTTTTCTTCAAAATTGTTATGATTTTTCATAATTATAATTGATCTACATATATTTTATGTATTTCTACTGGAGCAAACATTTTTGAGAGAAGCATTTAATTTTAAGAGGCATATGTCACATTTATTTGGGATTGTGTATTATGTACTGTGAGGTTAAAGTTTATTTTAATTCATTTATTTTTGTTGAACTCTGAGAACATGGATGAAGACTAGTGGAAATTTGCACATTTTTGTCAATACATTGCCTGTGTTATCTGTTCTCAGAACAAAATATAAACCTCTCAGAGCTCCACTAGAGTTTACAGTTTAATTTAATCAACTCATCACAACCTGGGATGAGTGACTATGATTGGAATATGATCACTGGAAAATCTGCAGTAGGAAAAGAGGGCTACGTGTGCTGCTTATATTTTAGTTTCACCTGAATGAGAGTCTGAGACTATGTTACACTCGAAGCTCCAGGTATGATCCTTGTTATATCATATATAAAGCATATTATGTGATTCCCAGGAAATTAGATAATTTAAATGTTTAAATGAATGATTTCAATCAGGATTTATCACAGAGGTCAATAGAAGATAGAGATTCAAAATAAGAGATCAAATGGTAATAAGAGATTAGATAAAATGATCCCAGTAAAGGAGCTATTCCATTTGTCAGTATAGAACTCAAACAAAAGCAGTTTCTAATGCATTTGGGGTGGAGGAGTATAATTAAAAGCACTTCAAGAGAGAATCTTAGGCAAGTAATATAGTGGAAATGTATTTTTTTTTTTTCCTGTCAATGGTGAAGACAGAACTGGTGATATAGTTTGTGGGGCACTTTTGTATGTTTGTTTACTATTTTGTTTTGGAACTCCTATAGCATGTTTATATGATAGTGGAATTTTCCACTGAAAACAAACCATTTATTTATATATAGTATAAAATATTTATATTTTATATAATATTTATAATTTTTTTATATTTTATAAATTAAAAATTTATAAAATATAAATTTAAAAAATATATATAAATATATATATATATTTAATATGTATAATATATACATATACACACACATATTACCAGCATAGATAACTCTGTGTCACTCTCAAAGAATTTTGGAATGATTATCAGGTCATGATAAAAGCAAACATTAGTTATCTTATGAAGAACTATGATAATCAATAATACTCAAGGACAAAGGCTTCTGTTTCAAGTATTCTTGGTCAATAAACCAAGAATTGGTTTGTTGTTAGTTGTTCTATTAACCTGCTGGATCTGGCTTATGATGCTCAAAGAGCCATGGCAGCCTATAACTTTGAACTCTGTCTATATTTAATATATAATATATAATATATAATAAAAGACATCTGTCTTTATTAAGAACTGATGACATTATTCAGAGTAGAAATTGAAAGGATCAAAATCATGATGATACATTTGGTCTCAACACTTTCTTGGAGGAGGTGGGAAAGAGGTCAGAATACTTCTTTCAATTGACCAAAATCTACCTATATGGAATGCTCTTCTAAGCCAGATGTACTATCAGTAATTGCCTTGAGAGAAGTATAGAAATGCAAGACAGCCCAATAAAAGGATATTGGTGTTAGAGATGTTTTGAAAAATATGCTTGAAGCACTGTTATCTTTAGTTTAGAAGAGTGGCTGATATAAAGTATTTATCTAACTGATTAAACCCTTTGTATGTTAACAGAAAATTCTTCCTTTGCAAATGATTGTTTCCCTTGCAAGTCTACTCATGTGTATCTTATTGAATAAGGCAAAAGCTGACAGTTTGGTTGAATACTGGCAAAAGATGGAGTATAAAGAAAAGCCTACTTTATGTAGACATAGCTTAACTTTTTTTAAAAAAAGTTTTATTTTTATTTATTTATTAGAGAGAGAGAGAGATGGAGAGAGAACACAATCCAGGGAGAGGGGCATCAGGGGAGGGAGAAGCAGTTTCCCTGCTGAGCAGGGAACCAGACTGGGGCTCAATCCCAGGATCCTGAGATCATGACCTGAGCCTGAGGCAGATGCTCAACAGACTGAGCCACTCAAGCACCCCAGACATAGCTTAACTTTAACTAAATATCTGCCTTTAGAATAGAAACAAGATGATAAAAAATGTAATTGACCATCTTATCTTTAAAATGAGTGTCATCTAAAATATTTAGCTTTGGCAAATAATTCATGGGTTGTGTGAAGTGCTAGAAGAAAAACAGTGTATCAGGAGTAAACTGTGTTTTCTAACCCATCATCTCAAACAAGCACAATGTGAAAGTGAGTGGGCTCTATCATTATACTACGAATTAATGGAAATAACCAAATGGGGACTAGAAGGTAGAAAATCTTCTCAGTAAATCTGAATAATCTAAGTAGAAATTTAAAAAAATCCCATTTTAGCAAACCAATTAAAGTAAGTCTTAAAACCAAAAATAAGCACAAGTTTACATTTTTAAAGATAAGCTGACAAAGCTCTCTGTATAGAAGGAAGTACTCCTGCATTCTCACTCTATCTCTCTATATATATGTGCGTGTGTGTGTGTTTGTATCTATATACACACACATATATTTCAACCTGTAAAACAGCATTAGCAAGAAAATACATGACTTTTAACATTTATTTAAACATGTCCATGATTAATTTCAAAAATGATATACCAAAGAACTAAGTTATTAGAATAGTGGAGAAGGAAAGGAAAAGTGAATTGGGAGAAATTAGAGGGGGAGATGAACCATGAGAGACTGTGGACTCTGAGAAACAAACAGAGGGTTTGGGAGGGGAGGGGTAGGGGAGATAGGTGACCTTGGTGGTCTGTATTAAGGAGGGCATGTATTGCATGGAGCACTGGGTGTGGTACATAAACAATGAATCTTGAAACACCGAAAAAATAAAAGAAAATTTAAAAAGAAAGAATAGTGGAGCATATTGAAATGCTACCATTTTGTATCTGCAAGTTGGCACTAGAAACATATTGTATTTATTATTAAAAGAAAATTTAATTCAAATGACTCTTAATTGTTATCAAAGCAATATTTATCAAAACAATATGCATATATTGCTTTGATAAAAATTAAAAATGAGTTACTGAAATTTCATTGCTCAACCATGCTTATAAAACCAGCTTGAGGAGGAGTCAAGATGGCGGAGAAGTAGCAGGCTGAGACTACTTCAGGTAGCAGGAGATCAGCTAGATAGCTTATCTAAAGATTGCAAACACCTACAAATCCAATGGGAGATCGAAGAGAAGAAGAACAGCAACTCTAGAAACAGAAAATCAACCACTTTCTGAAAGGTAGGACGGGCGGAGAAGTGAATCCAAAGCGACGGGAAGATAGACCGCGGGGGGAGGGGATGGAGCACAAAATCAGGACTTTTAAAAGTCTGTTCCGCTGAGGGACATTGCTCCAGAGGCTTAACCGGGGTGAAGCCCACGCAGGGTCAGCGTGGCCTCAGGTCCCGCAGGGTCACAGAAGGATCGGGGGTGTCTGAGTGTCGCAGAGCTTACAGGTATTAGAATGGGGAAGCCGGCTACAGAGACAGAGCCGAGGAGTAAGCTCTCAGCTCGGCGTTACCTTGAACCGGTCGCAGGCTCATCAGCTCGGAGCGCGGCCGGAGTCCAGGGTGACGGAAGTAATTGGGCGCTGTTCTCTGAGGGCGCACTGAGGAGTGGGGCCCCGGGCTCTCAGCTCCTCTGGGCCACAGACTGGGAGGCCGCCATCTTCATTCCTGCCCTCCGGAACTCTACGGAAAGCGCTCAGGGAACAAAAGCTCCCGAAAGCAAACCCGAGCGGATTACTCAGACCGCCCCCGGTAAGGGCGGTGCAACTCCGCCTGGGGCAAAGACACTTGAGAATCACTACAACAGGCCCCTCCCCCAGAAGATCAACAAGAAACCCAGACAGGACCAAGTTCACCTACCAAGGAGTGCAGTTTCAATACCAAGGAGAGCAGCAGAATTCCAGAGGAGGAGAAAGCAAAGCACGGAACTCGTGGCTTTCTCCCCATGATTCTTTAGCCTTGCAGTTAATTTAATTTTTTTTCTTTTTCAATTTTTTTTTCTTCTTCTGCTAAATTTTTTTAACTTTTACCCTTTTCTTTTTTAACGTTTTTTAACTAGTTTATCTAATATATATATATATACTTTTTCCTTTTTATATTTTTTCTTTATTGGTTTTCTTTTTTTAATTGTTTCTTT
>NW_019154086.1:93141632-93142029 GCF_002288905.1 Enhydra lutris kenyoni
TTTTTTTTTTTTTTTTTTTTTCCTTTCTGAACCTCTTTTTATCCGCTTTCTCCCCCCTCACGATTTGGGATCTCTTCTGATTTGGCTAAAGCATATTTTCCTGGGGTTGTTGCCACCCTTTTAGTATTCTACTTGCTCCTTCATATACTTTTATCTGGACAAAATGACAAGGCGGAAAAATTCACCACAAAAATAAAAAAAAAGAGGCAGTACCAAAGGCTAGGGACCTAATCAATACAGACATTGGTAATATGTCAGATCCAGAGTTCAGAATGACGATTCTCAAGGTTCTAGCCGGGCTCGAAAAAGGCATGGAAGATATTAGAGAAACCCTCTCCGGAGAGATAAAAGCCCTTTCTGGAGAAATAAAAGAACTAAAATCTAACCAAGTTGAAAT
>NW_019154086.1:93147029-93313932 GCF_002288905.1 Enhydra lutris kenyoni
AAACCAGCTCTACAGGAAATATTGAAAGGGGTCCTCTAAGCAAAGAGAGACCCTAAAAGTAGTAGATCAGAAAGGAACAGAGACAATATACAATAACAGTCACCTTACAGGCAATACAATGGCACTAAATTCATATCTCTCAATACTTACCCTGAATGTTAATGGGCTAAATGCCCCAATCAAAAGACACAGGGTATCAGAATGGATAAAAAAACAAAACCCATCTATATGCTGCCTACAAGAAACTCATCTTAAACCTGAAGACACCTCCAGATTTAAAGTGAGGGGGTGGAAAAGAATTTACCATGCTAATGGACATCAGAAGAAAGCAGGAGTGGCAATCCTTATATCAGATCAATTAGATTTTAAGCCAAAGACTATAATAAGAGATGAGGAAGGACACTATATCATACTCAAAGGAACTATCCAACAAGAAGATCTAACAATTTTAAATATCTATGCCCCTAACGTGGGAGCAGCCAACTATATAAACCAATTAATAACAAAATCAAAGAAACATATCGACAATAATACAATAATAGTAGGGGACTTTAACACTCCCCTCACTGAAATGGACAGATCATCCAAGCAAAAGATCAACAAGGAAATCAAGGCCTTAAATGACACACTGGACCAGATGGACATCACAGATCTATTCAGAACATTTCATCCCAAAGCAACAGAATACACATTCGTCTCTAGTGCACATGGAACATTCTCCAGAATAGATCACATCCTCGGTCCTAAATCAGGTCTCAACCGTTATCAAAAGATTGGGATCATTCCCTGCATATTTTCAGACCACAATGCTCTGAAGCTAGAACTCAATCACAAGAGGAAATTTGGAAAGAACCCAAATACATGGAGACTAAACAGCATCCTTCTAAAGAACGAATGGGTCAACAGGAAATTAAAGAAGAGTTGAAAAAATTCATGGAAACAAATGAAAATGAAAACACAACGGTTCAAAATCTGCGGGACATAACAAAGGCAGTCCTGAGAGGAAAATATATAGCGGAACAAGCCTTTCTCATGAAACAAGAAAGGTCTCAGGTACACAACCTAACCCTACACCTAAAGGAGCTGGAGAAAGAACAAGAAAGAAATCCTGAACCCAGCAGGAGAAGATAAATCATAAAGATCAGAGCAGAAATCAATGAAATAGAAACCAAAAAAAAATAGAACAAATCAATGAAACTAGGAGCTGGTTCTTTGAAAGAATTAATAAGATTGATAAACCCCTGGCCAGACTTATCAAAAAGAAAAGAGAAAGGACCCAAATAAAAAAAATCATGAATGAAAGAGGAGAGATCACAACTAACACCAAAGAAATACAGACAATTATAAGAACATACTATGAGCAACTCTACGCCAACAAACTTGACAATCTGGAAGAAATGGATGCATTCCTAGAGACATATAAACTACCACAACTGAACCAGGAAGAAATAGAAAGCCTGAACATACCCATAACCAGTAAGGAGATTGAAACAGTCATCCAAAATCTCCAAACAAACAAAAGCCCAGGGCCAGACGGCTTCCTGGGGGAATTCTACCAAACATTTAAAGAAGAACTAATTCCTATTCTCCTGAAACTGTTCCAAAAAATAGAAATGGAAGGAAAACTTCCAAACTCATTTTATGAGGCCAGCATCACCTTGATCCCCAAACCAGACAAGGATCCCATCAAAAAAGAGAACTACAGACCAATATCCTTGATGAACACAGATGCGAAAATTCTCACCAAAATACTAGCCAATAAGATTCAACAGTACATTAAAAGGATTATTCACCACGACCAAGTGGGATTTATTCCAGGGCTGCAACGTTGGTTCAACATCCGCAAATCAATCAATGTGATACAACACATTAATAAAAGAAAGAACAAGAACCATATGATACTCTCCATAGATGCTGAAAAAGCATTTGACAAAGTACAGCATCCCTTCCTGATCAAAACTCTTCAAAGTGTAAGGATAGAGGGCACAAACCTCAATATTATCAAAGCCATCTATGAAAAACCCACCGCAAATATCATTCTCAATGGGGAAAAACTGAAAGCTTTTCCGCTAAGGTCAGGAACACGGCAGGGATGTCCATTATCACCACTGCTATTCAACATAGTACTAGAAGTCCTAGCCTCAGCAATCAGACAACAAAAGGAAATTAAAGGCATCCAAATCGGCAAAGAAGAAGTCAAACTATCACTCTTCGCAGATGGTATGATACTATATGTGGAAAACCCAAAAGACTCCACTCCAAAACTGCTAGAACTTGTACAGGAATTCAGTAAAGTGTCAGGATATAAAATCAATGCCCAGAAATCAGTTGCATTTCTCTACACCAACAACAAGACAGAAGAAAGAGAAATTAAGGAGTCAATCCCATTTACAATTGCACCAAAAACTATAAGATACCTAGGAATAAACCTAACCAAAAAGACTAAGAATCTATACACAGAAAACTATAAAGTACTCATGAAAGAAATTGAGGAAGACACAAAGAAATGGAAAAATGTTCCATGCTCCTGGATTGGAAGAATAAATATTGTGAAAATGTCTATGCTACCTAAAGCAATCTACACATTTAATGCAATTCCTATCAAAGTACCATCCATTTTTTTCAAAGAAATGGAACAAATAATCCTAAAATTTATATGGAACCAGAAAAGACCTCGAATAGCCAAAGCAATATTGAAAAAGAAAGCCAAAGTTGGTGGCATCACAATTCCGGACTTCAAGCTCTATTACAAAGCTGTCATCATCAAGACAGCATGGTACTGGTACAAAAACAGACACATAGATCAATGGAACAGAAGAGAGAGCCCAGAAATAGACCCTCAACTCTATGGTCAACTCATCTTTGACAAAGCAGGAAAGAATGTCCAATGGAAAAAAGACAGCCTGTTCAATAAATGGTGTTGGGAAAATTGGACAGCCACATGCAGAAAAATGAAATTGGACCATTTCCTTACACCACACACGAAAATAGACTCAAAAGTGATGAAGGACCTCAATGTGAGAAAGGAATCCATCAAAATCCTTGAGGAGAACACAAGCAGCAACCTCTTTGACCTCAGCCACAGCAACATCTTCCTAGGAACATCGCCAAAGGCAAGGGAAGCAAGGGCAAAAATGAACTATTGGGATTTTATCAAGATCAAAAGCTTTTGCACAGCAAAGGAAACAGTTAACAAAACCAAAAGACAACTGACAGAATGGGAGAAGATATTTGCAAATGACATATTGGATAAAGGGCTAGTGTCCAAAATCTATAAAGAACTTAGCAAACTCAACACCCAAAGAACAAATAATCCAATCAAGAAATGGGCAGAGGACATGAACAGACATTTCTGCAAAGAAGACATCCAGATGGCCAACAGACACATGAAAAAGTGCTCCACATCCCTTGGCATCAGGGAAATACAAATCAAAACCACAATGAGATATCACCTCACACCAGTCAGAATGGCTAAAATTAACAAGTCAGGAAATGACAGATGCTGGCGAGGATGCGGAGAAAGGGGAACCTTCCTACACTGTTGGTGGGAATGCAAGTGGTGCAACCACTCTTGAAAATAGCATGGATTTTGGCTGGATACAGTATACTTTATTGATGGTACATGACAAGGTAGGGCTCCCCAAGCCCCTCCCCTTATTTAGGGGGTCTGGGATGGAAATAGTGGAGGTTGGGAGATTCTCAGTGTTTTGGGGGGTAAGTTAGGGCAGGGATTCCCCAGCAGCTGAGGGACTCTCTCTTTCTCTTGCTCTGGCTGGGGCTGGTGGTTCAGGGGGCTCTTACTCCTTGGAGGCCATGTGGACCATAAGGTCCACCACCCGGTTGCTGTAGCCAAATTCATTGTCATACCAGGAAATGAGCTTGACAAAGTGGTCATTGAGAGCAATGCCAGCCCCAGCATCGAAGGTAGAGGAGTGGGTGTCACTGTTGAAGTTGCAGGAGACAACCTGGTCCTCAGTGTACCCCAGGATGCCTTAAGAGGGCCCTCTGATGCCTGCTTCACCACCTTCTTGATGTCATCATATTTGGCAGCTTTCTCCAGGCGGCAGGTCAGATCCACAACAGACACGTTGGGGGTGGGGACACGGAAGGCCATGCCAGTGAGCTTCCCATTCAGCTCAGGGATGACCTTGCCTACAGCCTTGGCTGCACCAGTGGAAGCTGGGATGATGTTCTGGGCAGCCCCTCGGCTGTCACACCACAGCTTCCCAGAGGGGCCGTCCACAGTCTTCTGGGTGGCAGTGATGGCATGGACGGTGGTCATGAGTCCCTCCACAATGCCGAATTTGTCATGGATGACCTTGGCCAGAGGAGCCAAGCAGTTGGTGGTACAGGAGGCATTGCTGACAATCTTGAGGGAGTTGTCATACTTCTCATGGTTCACACCCATCACGAACATGGGGGCGTCAGCAGAAGGAGCGGAGATGATGACCCTCTTGGCCCTGCCCTTCAAGTGAGCCCCAGCCTTCTCCATGGTGGTGAAGACCCCAGTGGACTCCACAACATACTCAGCACCAGCATCGCCCCATTTGACGTTGGCGGGATCTCGCTCCTGGAAGATGGAGATGGACTTCCCATTGATGACAAGCTTCCCGTTCTCAGTCTTGACTGTGCCGTGGAATTTACCCTGGGTAGAATCATATTGGAACATGTAGACCATGTAGTTGAGATCAATGAAAGGGTCATTGATGGCGACAATATCCACTTTACCAGAGTTAAAAGCAGCCCTGGTGACCAGGTGCCCAATACGGCCAAATCTGTTCACTCCGACCTTCACCATTGTGTCTCGGGCACGCGGCTGGCACTGCACCTCAAAATGTTGAAAATAGAACTGCCCTATGACCCAGCAATTGCACTGCTGGGTATTTACCCTAAAGATACAAACGTAGTGATCCAAAGGGGCACGTGCACCTGAATGTTTATAGCATCAATGTGTACAATAGCCAAACTATGGAAAGAACCTAGATGTCCATCAACAGACGAATGGATAAAGAAGAAGTGGTATATATACACAATGGAATACTATGCAGCCATCAAAAGAAATGAAATCTTACCATTTGCAACGACGTGGATGGAACTAGAGGGTATCATGCGTAGCGAAATAAGTCAATCGGAGAAAGACAACTATCATATGATCTCCCTGATATGAGGGAGAGGAGATGCAACATGGGGGGTTAAGGGGGTAGGAGAAGAGTAAATGAAACAAGATGGAATTGGGAGGGAGACAAACCATAAGTGACTCTTAATCTCACAAAACAAACTGAGGGTTGATGGGGGGAGGGGGTTTGGGGGGGTGGGATTATGGACATTGGGGAGTGTATGTGCTATGGTGAGTGCTGTGAAGTGTGTAAACCTGGTGATTCACAGACCTGTACCCCTGTGGATAAAAATATATCATATGTTTATAAAAAATAAAATTAAAAACAAAAACAACAACAAAAAAAAAACCAGCTTGCATTTAATTTAGAAGAAATAATAGCCAAATTTGTGATTGTTAAGAATTCCAGATTTCAATATATCATGGATGGTACGAAAATATTTTTCCTTCAATGCCATTATTTGACTAAACAAAATTCATCCAGAAAATGTCTTTACTTCTTATATTTTCTTCTAGTGAATTTCCCATATTTCTTCCACTGATTACTATTGCTTCTACTAAAGGATAAGATTTCTTGAATTGCAAACCACTTAGCATTAGCCTTGATAAGAAGAAAATGAAACCTGACCCCTTTCACTTTAGTTGCATGTGTTTTTTTTCTTCAATTGTAGTTGGTGACAAAAATTATAATACTTATCAGAATTTCTCCAAATTTTATGTAAAAGCTTAGAGTTACCTTTGCTCTTTTAGAATATTGTCATGACAATATTTTTTAATTATAAATGAATCATTTTCCAAGCAACAGAGTACATTTGTATAATGGTTGTTAAAATTTCAGCTACTGATAGTTATCTTCTCTGATTAGAAAGAAATGGTCTGGTTACCAGTACGGGATAAATGGTAAAAACTTCAAAATGAATTAATGAGTAATAGATAAACATAATAATAACAATCCTATTACTGAATTCCAATAAAAATGTATAGATACATAGAACAAATGTGCATGTGCATGGTTTTAGATGGAAAGATTGCAACATAGTGAAAAAAAATTGGCCACATATCTAGAAGCAGGAAATTGTTTCTTCACATTGAATGAACTGGCAGGGGGTATTGCTGACTTTCTGCAAAAAAGTTAATTTTAAAATAAAGAGGATATATTCAACATTTAGGATGATAGACTGATCTAAAGGATTCACTTCCTGCTGTTTCAGAACATTAGCAATACAAAAAGGAAAAGAGTCAAAATGGTTGAAATAAGGAAGAGTTTTTCCTCAGTCTCCCAGGGACTGGTGGACTTTTGCAAAACAGAAGAACTATGAGACCCCCTGATCAATCAACTAAACCCGTGGATTCGTTTTCAGAAAATGTAAAGAAAAATGATATGCATTGTGACTTGGGGAAAACAGAAGTCATAGAAATCATGATAATTGACTCAAGAACTGTTAAGGAAATTTGTGTTAGTTCTCTATTTAGATTGAAAAATAACTTTATGATAACTAATTATTAAGAAATCTAACTTGGATTGGCATATTTCAGCTGGAAAGTCAATTCCCAAGCTGTATCCTCCTCATTTTGACACATTTATCTGCTTGTGACCCAATTTACACCCCTAAATGAATCATCATGAAAATGCTCTAAGCACAACACAAGCCAAAAATGAGCTGTTTAAGGGGAGAGAATTAGCAGAGGAATGGAAGTGACAGCTGGTACTTGTATTCATCAATATATCCTCTTACATATAAATAAAAAACAGACCTACATTCCAGAAAATATGTTAAGGAAATTAGTGGCAAAATAGGGAAAAGAGTAAACAGGAAAAAAAAAAAAAAAACCACAAACACTGGCCTTATAATATTGAGATATAATTCAAAAGGAAGGAAGTAATTTAAAAGTAAGTTTGTAAGCTGCTAATGAAAGAAACAAAAAACAAAAATAAATAAAATGTGATTAACAGTAGATCTCTTTTCAGCAAAGTGGATTCTAGAAGTTACTAGAAAACACAAAGTTTTGAGGGAAATGTTTTTATAATTTAAAGACTAAAATAAAGAAAATGTGTATACTATACACATTTCCTGGGAAAGCTAATTACATATGTATATATTCTGGCAAACCACAGAAGAAATCTAAGATGGAAGAAGGGATGAGATGAATTAAAGGGGCTCCTGGGTGGCTCAGTCATTAAGCGTCTGCCTTTGGCTCAGGTCCTGATCCCAGGGTCCTGGGATCGAGCCTTGCATCAGGCTCCCCGGGAAGCCTGCTTCTCCCTCTCCCACTCCCTGTTTGTGTTCCCTCTCTCGCTGTGTCTTCTATCAAATAAGTAAATAAAATCTTAAAGAGAGTAAATCCTCTTTAAAAAAAAATGTGGAAGTAGGAGAGAAAAATATACAACTCTAGCATATCAATTCTACAAAAGGTCAACACTGTCCTCATCTGTGTTAGAGGGTTTAGCAAATAATAGGATCAAGAAGCTATTTAGCGAACGTGTAAAGTCAAATGTTTCTCTTGTAATATTTACAAAGAAGAGACAAAATAAGTCAGCCCAGTGTGTAAGAATGGGAGAATAAAGACTATAAAAGAAAGTCCTAGTATCAACCTGATTTTGTACTCATGATGATGATTTATGCAAAGATTTAAAACATTCTCTATTTTGTTACTTTCTGCTGTTAGGTTTATTATTTTCTTAATTTTATCTTATTAGTTTGGTTCAGTCATTTTTTTTTCCTACTTTTTAAGAGTTACTCAACTTATTAATTTTAAGTCTTTTCAAATATTTGCATTAATGGTACAAATTTCCTTCTACTTACTCCCTTGTTTTATCTCATAAGAACTGTTGTACTTATATTGTTTCCTGTTTTAAATTGGTCATGATTTTCATTTTACTTTGATCATTGTCCTTTTATTTATTTCTGAGAATATTTTTAATATTTTACAGTGGATGAACAATCTGTTATCATGAGCATGTTATCACAGACATCAAAGAATGTGGATGCAGACACAGTTCTTTGGATTACATCTAGCCTCCTTTTGTGGCTTGGTGTGCGGGCAACAATTGAAGTGGATCACACATGACTATAACAAAATGCTTATACTCTTGTAATGAAGAATTTAGTTTGTATTTACCATTTGTTAATATTTTTCAAGTTATTTATATCCTCACTGCTTTGTACTTATTTAATCCATCACTTTCAGAGAGAACTAGGCTAATCTATCACATCATAGATTTGAATGTATCAAGCTGTCTTTAAAAACTTTCCGAATTGGGGGGACCTGGTTGGCTCAGTCCATTAAGCATCTGACTTTTGATTTCTGTTGAGCTCATGATCTCAGGGTCGTGAGACTGAGCCCCAAGACAGGTTCCACACTCAGTGGAGAGTCTGCTTGGATTCTCTCTCTCTCTCTCCCTCTACCCACCCCCACACACATCCTCTTTCTCTTAAATAAATAAATAAATCATTTTACAAATTGTCAATTTTGTTCAAATATATTTTGGGATCATATTATTTAGTGGGCACAATGTCAGGATTCCTACACAATCCTGATGAATTGCTCATTTTATCACTAATCCATGATGCATTAAAATCACATTTTTGTTTCTATTAAATTATTTTTCTGATATAAAAAACACTAGGCTAGGCATTTGCCAAATAAATTATCTTGTGGTCCTTATATTTTTATCTTCTTTTTAAATTATAGTTCATGTATGGTCTTTTGTAATTAGTCTAAATAATACATTGGTCAAAAATAAGATAAAGGAAATTAAAACATTGTGAAATTTATATAAATAAAAATACAATATATCATAATTTGTGAGATACAAAAAATCTATAGGACTACAGATTTCTATTAAAATCTAAAAACAATGATCTCAGTTTCTATCTTAAAAATCTAGGGGAAAAAAGATAAATATAAAGTCAGGAGAAAAAAATATAAAACTAGAAGTCCATAAAATAAAGCAGATAGTAAATATAGAAAATCAATGAAATCAACTTCTGTTTACTTAAGTAGAATAATAATAATAAAACAATGGCTAATTTACCAGTACAAAACAAGAATCAATGAATTACAAAATCACTAACAAAAAACAGTCTATGACTATGTAATAAATGTAGTGATATTAAAATGAGATAATAATAACATTCTTTTTATATCAATGATTAGACAACTTTATGAAGTAGACAGATTGAATATAAATTACAAAAAACCGTCTAAAATTAGAAAGTGTACATGATTAACAAATATTTTTTCACAGACTACTTCAGATTCATATAACTTCACTGATAAACTTTGCTGAACATTGAAGGAAGAAATATTAGCAACCTAAAATCAATCAGAAAATGAGAAGAAGAAATGTGTACTGACCCATTTTTCAGTATTTTTATTTTGAAATCATTTGAAATGCAAAAATTTGTAATGGTAGCACAGACATTTCCTGTGACCTCCACTAAACTCTCCTAGTGATCACATCTTGCATAATCATAATACACTGTCAAAAACAGAAAACTGACATTTGCATACAAACTATGTTTGGATTCTTATATTTCACCAGTTTTAAATTTTTTGAGTATAGTTTTATGAAATTTTGTATGTATAATTCCACATAACCATCAGCACAATCACAATACAGAACAGTTCCATCACCATCAGGAAATCCTATTGTGTTGTATCTTAATAGTCATATTCTTACTCCAAACGTAGCTCCTGGCAACTACTGAATTCTGTTGCATGATTATAATTCTATTATTTAGAGAGTATTTTATAGATAAAATTTTGTATTTAACATTTGCAATTGTTTCGCCCAGCATAATGCCTTTAAGATTCATTTATTTACGTATATCAGTTTTGCTTTCAACTATAAATTACAATTAAAAACACAAAAGAAAGGCATAAACTTTTAATATATATTTACCCACACCTTGCTCTTTCTTCTTTCTTGATGTTCTTAGTTCATTCCATTATCATCTCCTCCTTGTCAATTCTTTTAGAGCCAAGTATGCTAGTGTAAAACTCTTCATTCTCTTCCTTCTAAGAATGTCTTCATTTCACCTTTGTTAGTGAGTAATTTTTATACTGGGGATAAAAATCTAGGTTGTCAGTTATCTTCTTTCAATAACTGAAAAATATTGTGCTATTTCCTTTCCTTCTGATATCCATATCAGAATGCCCTGTCATTTAAATTTTTCCTCCTTAAAGGTGCGTGGCTGGTCAGTTGATAGGAATGTGTGACTCTTGATCTTGGGGTTGTGTGTTCCAGCCCCATGTTGTGAGCAGAAATTACTTAAAAATAAAATATTTAAAAAAAAAAGATATATTTATTTATTAGAGAGAGAGAGCACTCATGAGTGGGGGGAGGGGCAGAGAGAGGGGGAGAGTGGGAGTCCTCAAGCAGACTGGATCATGGAACTGGACACTGGGGTCAGTATCAGGACCCTAAGATCATGACCTGATGCAAAACCAGGACTCAGATGTTCAACTGACTAAGCCACCTAGGCAAGCCAAAAACAAAATCTTAAAATAATTGCTGTTTCTCATAGATACTACATTGTTTCTTTCTAATTACCTACAAGATTTTTCTTTGTATTCAGTTTTCAGGAATTGATTATGTTTTTCTCCACAAATTTCTTTATTTTACATTATTTGGGGCTGCTAATATTCCTGAATCAGTAAGTTTACCTTATTCACGTAATTTGAGAGGTTCAGGCATTTCAAATGTTTTTTTGCTGTCCTTATTCTGCCTCTTCTCCTTCTGTATCTTTAATATTTTGTTACTGTCGCACATGTCCTGAGACTCAGAACTCTATTAAAGTTATATTTCTACTCTTGTCCACACTGGATAATTTCTATTGATCTAAATTCAAATTCACTCATTCCTTTTTTTTAATAAAATAGAAATTCTGGGGTGGTATATCAATATTTATTTTTTAAGTTTTCTATTTTCATTCCAGTATAGTTAACATACAGTTTAATATTAGTTTCAGTTGTACAATATAGTCATTCAACACTTCTATACATTACTCAGTGCTCATTATGATAAGTATTCTCTTCAACTTCATTCTGCTATTGAACCGTCTAATGAGATTCATTTATCAATTATTTAATTACTCAGTTCTAAAATTTCAATTTGATTTTTCTTTTTAAGTCTTTTTTCTTGGTTGAGATATTCTATTTTTATCCTTTGTTTCAAACCATCCACAATTGCTTCCTGGATAATTTATTTACACTATTTGCTTTACTATCCCATTCCAATAACTCTAACATCTGTGTTATCTTGTTATTGATGTCTGTTGATTCTCTTTTTCTCATTCAAGCTAAGATTTCTTTGGTTCTTAGTGTGGTGAGCAATTTGGACTATGTGTCAGACATTTTATATCTCATGCTATAAGAATCTTATTTCTATTTCAGTCTTCTAGTTTAGCAAGTAGTCATTGCATTTAGGTTTAGAATGCATCTTCTGGCATTATCTTGTTATTGGTGGTATTAAGTAAAATTTGAAATTACATCAAGTAATATCAAATGCACAAGATAAAATATTTAAAATTATGTAATTTTAGAACACTGATTATTATAAACAATTACTGAAAAAATACAGAACATTTAAAAATGGAGAAATATAACATTTTAAAGATTGGAAGCCTCTATATTGTAATAGATCATAGGTTTGTTGAAATAGAAATCAAAATCCTTCAGGCTTTTTTGTGAAACTAATAACCTGATTATAAAATTTATAAGGAAATAAGAAAGACCTATGATTGCCAAAACAGTTTTGAAAAGAATGTAAAAAATGTTGAACTTATCTGATCTTAGAACTTACAATAAAGTTATCAAAACAATGTAGTATAGAAAAAAAAAAGGACATTGATTAGTGGAATTGCCTAAGGTCCAGAAATTAACCAGGACTTACAAGGACAATTTGTCTGTTTGCTAAAGCTCACTGGGAAATAATTGGAGAAAGTGTAGTCTTTTTAATAAATGATTAATATGTGCATAATGTACAATTTTCCATTCCTTTATTTTTAATACATCCATGTCTTTATAATTACAGTGGGTTTGGGTAGAAAGTATATAGTCAGGCCTTACATTGTGTCGAATCAGATTGTCTTTTTTTTTTTCTTCAGTGTGGTGCTTTTGACCTTTACATTTAATACAATAATTTATATATTTAGGTTAAAACCTACCATCTTGGTAGTTTTTTCTATTTACGCTTTCTCTTTTCTGTCCTTTTATTTCCACTTTTTCTTCCTACTTTGGATTTAGTCAGAATTTTTTTAATTCTCTATGACCTCAATTACTGGCTTATGATTCACATTTCTTTAAAAAGATAGTGATTGCCCTAGGGCTTACAATAGTATCTCTAATTGATATGGGGAGTTCTCCCTTACAAATTTGGCAAGCACAATTTTTCTGTTTAATAACTCACCACAATATCTTTTACTATAACTGTAAATACAAAAAAAATGAGCTCTTGCATATATACTTAAATCTACTCATAGCTTTGTATTTATATGGGTTTAAGTTTGTTTTGTAATATTTATAACTCCATACAAAGAATTCCAAGTATTGTAATCCTTGAGTCATTTCAATATCAGACTAGTTAAACACTTGTTTATAAATTCCTCTTGAACTATTCTCAAATGGATGACTATGTTGAATATTTACAAATAAATTTTAAACCTGTCAGATGATTGAATAATACTGTTTTATATTTAAATAGTACATATAGATAAGCATTTTGAGATACAAATATTTTGGACATTTGTCCAGATGGGATGGAAAACTTCAGAATCTACATCCTTCTAAAAAGATTTTATTTGATGTTCAAAATACTAAAAAAAGAATAATAGTTACATACTGATGGATAACAGTAATATATCAAATATGTGTTTCAGTGGTAGAGATTCATTAATTAATTTAGCAACCATCTATTGAAAATTCTTCTCTGTATGCTAGGAACTAGTTACAAATTGGCATAAAAAGAGAAAGATCTGGCTCTTTCCCATATAAAGCTCCAAGTCAATAGAAACAAATAGGTAATACAAAAGAAAATATGCAAATAATTATGTTCATAAACCATAGGGGATAGATTTTAAGATAATATTTCCCAAATTTGGCTAAAGAAGAGGTCAGAATTCCTAACTTATAGTTCAATATTCTATTAATTGAAACATTAAAGCATAGTGATCTTGCCTGATTTTGAGATTTTACATATCAAATACTAAACAAAACAAAACAAAAAAACAAAGAACAAAAAACTAGTAGCCTTTTACAGGTGGCTATCATCATCATCACATCATCACATCATCACAGTTGTCATCTTGGTATGTTTGAAATCCTTCCTGGTAAAGTGCACTGAAATTCAGTATTAAGTGATTCAACATCTAACCTTATACTGGAAAAGATAGCTTTGTATCTTATTGAAAAATGCTTTCCAAAGAAAAATAAATAAATGCCATGAATTTTCTTTGGATATTTCCATCACTGTCTGGAAGGCATTCATCTTCTCTAAAAATAAATTTCATGCTTTTCCTCTTTAAAGAAACTAAGAATATATGTTTTGTTTTGTTTTTCAAAATCCATGAGCCAGCATTCTCTGACAAAGAAAAACAAGGCTATACTTACTGTGGCATTTTTAAAGCACAGGAACATAAGACATCTAGAGACAACTTAGAAGTTTGCAGGAAATTTTTATTTTTAAGAAAAAATTAATCTTGTCTTCTTAAGAAGAGAACATTTAAGCTCCTATATCAAACCAAACAATAAAAAATAAAAGGCAGAAAAAGAACCCAGATGTGAGAAGGAATGCAAATCACCATACTAAGAAGCTGAGAAAATTACTCAGCAGGATCCTAAAATAATTAGGAACTGAGTGAGCATATTGGTAAAATATTAAAAGTACTTTGAAAACTCTTAAATGACAATATATTTAGAAGATTTTTTTCTTCCTGGACAGTATGATGAGACTTTTTCTGAAAATAGATTACCAATGGGGTTTGACAGCTGCTGCAATATTTATATTTCTTTTTAAATAAAATAGGACCAGAAAGTGAGGTTTATGTGACGTTAAGTCCTAACACAGAGAAATGTTTCCATGTGTTTGGGTACTATCTACACTAGAATTCAGGGACAGGAAAAACCAGAAATTTCAGGTAAAAATTTGCTTGGTTTATCTAGATTTCCAGACTTCAAAAACAAAAGACAAGAAAAGCAAAACAAACAAAAACATCAAAATATGAGTTCTTTTGGCAAAGTTCTAGAAACTTGTTGCTGCTTCCATTTTAATAGAATTTTAACTTCTTAAAGGCCCCATTATTTGATGCATTATAAATATAATATTTCTTATGTAGGATCTTTGCAACTGCAAAGACATCAACTATAATTAATCTAATTATAACAGAAGCCTACACTTTCAAATTTGTTGGAGGGTTAAAATTTGGAGTGATATCAGAACTTGAATTAATTTTAAAAGCATGTGTTAATATGTATATTTCAGTAATGAAGATATTGAGCTATAAGGTAATTATTTTCCTCAGTTTTGAGGAAAGACTGGAAACTAAAATATCAGGGAGAAATCAAAGAAAAGATCAATTAGAGACTGAAGATCAATTAGAAGTCTCAGTAGGTTGAGGCTTCAACTCTTTTACTTTCGTCTTAGGTCATGATCTTGCAGTTGTGGGATCCATCCTTGTGTTATACTCTATGCTCAGTTCAGAGTCAGCCTCATGTTCTTTCTCCCTCTTCCTTATCACTTCCCCACTCTCCCCACCCTCTCTAAAATGAATAAAATAAAATCCTTTAAAGAATTAACAAAAAGATCAATTGGATAGGGCATAATTATGTATCTTAGAGAAAAGTGAAAGTAATGATAGCTAACAAGTGAAATAATTTACAGATCAATAATGAAGAACTCAAGACAGTCCATGAAGGAGCTCAACAGACAATGGAGATGAAATAGTAATTGCAACAGTTGGTATTTAGAAACCTTAATGCTCTTTTGAATGTTGAAATTAAAAGGCTGGAATATCTTAGAGCCCATGTTTCTCTGCTCAGCCTTCCATATTCCACCCCAATTCCTCTAACTGCTTCTAAATTACTGACTTTTACAGTTACCTAAAATATGTACCATGTCAATGTGTCAATTTTTCCTGGTTCTCCTCAGGATAACGTTTTTGATATTGCCATCCATATACAAGAGGACTGACTCAGTACTGCTCTTCTGAACAGTGCTGCTTCTTGTATCCTAATGACATCTCCCCAAATAATATTTTTTCAATGACATTTTCTAACAAACTGCACAGCTAATATGTGGAGAAACTTTTTCCATCACTCAACACGTGTAAGTGTGTTTGGTTTCACTTTGTCTAGTTAAATAAGCTAAGTAATGGCTTGAAATTTCAAATATCTCTGAGTGATGACTTTTTAAAATTTCTATTTTAAGTGCTTACTATCTAAGACTAAACAGAATTCCATATTGGGTGGTCACTAGACTAATTTCTCAAACTCTGTTCTGGCCACAAAATTCCTCTCACCTGGCATGTGAACATTTCACAGGTGTTTGGGCCCCTTCCTGCCAGGAAATCCCTTGTCCTTTCCCATGCATCCATAAACTTCCATGTTCAGTAATTAGCTTACTGGAACAAGACTAGTGTTTTGTTTTGAACTCTTATTACAGTAGGTTAATTGTCCTTTATGCTACTAATAACCATTTATTTTTAAAACCTAAGCTAAGGAGAACAAAAATATCTCTTCCTTTCTGGTTGTCACACCTGAAAAACAGATTATAATGCCTGAATTATAATTAATAGGCAGTATAATTCAACTTGATTCAATGACCAAAAATATCTAGGTAGAAAATATCAATTCTGACTTGCTGTGACATCTCAAATCTATAAAAAGTGGATAGCACTGCAGCACAAATCAGTATGAATGTTTTGAAGCTGATCATATTAAAAAAAAAAAAACTAAACTTCATCTGCTGTTCATTTATATGTAAGAGTGTGTGTGTGTGTGTGTGTGTGTGTGTGTGTCTGTTTTACACCATTTCTTGTCTGGAAGATTCTTGACAACAGTCATAATATCAATGTTATAATTGCAAATCCCAACAAAGCTTATTGCAAGGTATTATTAAAAAAAAGTTTTTAAAACCTGAACAGTTACCAGTATTGGTTTAATCAATCCTTACCAATGAGTTGATTTTAATTCAGTGTAAAATTCAGCAAAATATGTCCAGGGAACTAAATCCAAAAAGTCGCTGGCTATGGATTTATTTTTCCAATGTACAAAAGTCTAGAGGGAATAGAATAATGGATCCTGGTTACACACCATCTGGCTTCAGAAGTTGTCAACATATCACTAATCTGGTTTTACCTATTCATTTCCATTTCAAAGCATTATTATATTACCTGTAAATTCTTCAGTGAGTAACCCTAAAAGATAGGTTTATCTTTAGGATAACATATGTAACATAAATTATATGTTACAAAAACATATGTAACAAAATGCAGAGTAAGTCCTTAATATCTAATTATTTTCCATGTTCAAGCTTTTTTAAATATCTCATAAATGCATTTTTATGTTTGGTTTCTGAGTCAGGATCCAGAGTAATCCATACACTACATTAGGTTGCTATCTTTTAAATACCTTCTAGTCCATAGAAATTCTTATCTCTTTATTTCTTGCCACTTTTTGTGGATCAAACTAGTCATTTATTCTGTAGACTGTCTTACATTCTTGATTTAGAAACTTGTATCATCATAATGCTCCTCATTATTCCATATAATGATATTTAGACTAAGAAGATAGACTATGGTCAAATCCAATTCATTGGGAGAAATAAATGTGTAGACTATTTTGTAAAATCCTTATTGCATTCATTATTCAGGAGATACATTCTGTGTAGTCATCCTGATTTTTGTGCTATTAGTGTGAATCAGTGAGCTTAGGAGTTGTCAATTTTATCTATTCACAATTTTTGCACAATTCTTTCAGCAATTAGTTTTATAGTCATTAATGATAGTTTCCTAGATTATTTCATTAACATTTACAAAAAGATAACTTTTTAAGTCCGTTATTCTGAGTTTATTACTTAGAATTCTTCACTGAAGAACTTTCTATCATCATCTATTTGGTTAACTTAAAAATCAAACTGTATAATAAAAATAGAATAACAGCTTGTTTCTTTCTCTGTGTTTATCAATATCCCAAAGAATTCACTGTAGTCCTAGGAATCTGCAAATTTGACAAATATGTTTCTTAAAATATAATTATGCTCTCTTCATTTTCTTTATGTGCATATTTAAAGTATGTCAACTGCATTATAGGTGTTAATTCTTGCTGCTCAAATTCTGGCAGGTAGCTTTCTTCAATGGATATGAGATCCCTATACCTTGGTACATATGCCCTATAAAATCTCCTGGTTTGAAGTGTTGGTAAGACCTATAAATATGATGTAATATCAAGCACTCATAGTAAATGAGATTTTGCATATATAATTAATTCCATAATTGGTTGACTGAGTTAATCAAAATGGAGGTCATCCCTAGTGGACAACCCCTAAGAGAGATAGCATGAAACAGCTATCATCAACTGGCTGGGTTAGAAGGAAGCAAATAATCATGTTGGGATTTATTTATGAGAAGGATACATGGCAAGGATATGAAGAAAGCTTTTAAGACCTGAAAGCCGTTCTCCAACAAGCAACTAGCAATAAAACATAAACAGGAGCATACATCTTATAACAAGAAGAAAATGAATTCTGCCAACAACCAATGAAATTGGAAGAAATCATTAAGCCTCAGATGAGATTTGAGACCCCATCAGCACCTGAATTTCTGCTTACTAAGGACTGCATAAGGGGCACAGCTAAGCCATACATAGGTTGCAAAGAAACTAAGGTATTTTTTAAAAATGTCATTAAATTTTTGATAATTTTTATTTGACAAAATTTCACACCCTTTAGTGATGAAAATGCGCAATAAAACAGGAATACAGAGAAATTACCTCAGCATAATAAAAGTCATATGCGAGAAACAGAGAGCAAGCATCATATTCAATGGAAAAAGACTGACTGCTTTTTCCCCAAGATCAGAAACAAGGCAAGGATGCCTGCTTTCAGCGCTTATATTCAACATAATGCTGGAAGTGGTAGCCGGAACAATTAATCAAAAAAAGAAAGAAAAGGCATCCAAACTGGAAAGCAGGAAGAAAATGTTTATCTGTTTGAAGGTGACATGATATTATCTGTAGAGAATCGTCAAGTTTCCAAAAGAAAATTGCTACAACCTAATAAACAAATTCAGGTAGGTAGCAGGAAACTGAACACAAGAAAATCAGCTGCATTTGTATACACTAACAAAAAACAGTAAGAAGGAAATTAGGTGGCTCAGTCCTTAATCTTCTGCCTTCTGCTCAGGTCATGATTCCAGGGTCATGGGATCAAGCTTCAGATCAGTCTCCCTGCTCAGTGGGAAGCCTACTTCTCCCCTTCCCATTCCCCCTGCTGGTGTTCTCTCTCTCACTGTGTGTCTTTCTCTCTCTCTGTCAAATAAATTAAAAAAATCTTTAAAAAAAATAGAGTAGAATCTAAAAGAATAAAATACTTAGGAATTAAATAAGGAGAAAAAGACTTACATAATGAAAACTACAAAACATTGCTGAAAGAAATTAAAAAGGACATAATAACCATGTCATTCCATATCAGATCCCATGTTTATAGATTGGAAGGTTTAATATTGTTAAGATGTCAATACTACCAAAAGTAATCTCCAGATTCAGTGTTATCCCTATTAAAATCCCAATGATGTCTCTTACAAAAATAGAAATACTCATTCTAAAATTCATATGGAACCTCAAGGACACCAAGTAAACAAAGAAAAAAAAAATAAAGATTTTATTTATTTATTTGACAGATCACAAGTAGGCAGAGAGACAGGCAGAGAGGGAGGGACACAGGCTCCCCACTTAGCAGAGAGCCCGATGTGGGGCTCGATCCCAGGACCCTGAGATCATGACCTGAGCCAACGGCAAAATTCTTCACTGAAGAATCACTTTGCCCCAACAAAGAAAATTTTAAAAAGAGGACTCAAACTTCCTAATTTCAAAACTTACTACAAAGTTGCAATGATCAAAATAATTTGGTAATGGCATAAAGATGGATATAAAGAGCAATGGAATAGAAGTGACAGCCTAAAGTTAAATCCTTGCATATATGACCAAACAATTTTTTGTCAGTGGTGCTAAGACCATTAATGGGAGAAAGGACAGTGTTTTCAACAACTGGTGCTTGGAAAACTGAATATTCACATGCAAAGGAATAAAGTTGAACCTTCCCTAACACTGTGTACAAAAATTAACTCAAAATGGATCCATGGCTTAAATGTAAGACCTTAAACTATAAAACTCTTAGGAAAAAATGTAGAGAAAAGAACTTTGCAGCAGAAACTTGGCATGATTTCTTGTATATAACACCAAAGGTAGTAGTAAAGAAAGAAGAAAATAAACAAAATAGATTCATAATTTTTTAATGTTCATCAAAAGATACTATCAACAGAATAAAAAAGAAATCCACAAAATAGTAGAAAAATTTGCAAATCTTATATGTGTTGTATAAAGAACTTCTAAAACTCAGAAAAAACTACAAAGCTCAGTTCAAAATTGGGTAAAGGACTAAAATATGCATTTCTCCAAAGGAGATATACAAGTGGCAAACACATACACAAGAAGATATTCAACATCATGAATCAAGGGGGAAAATGCAAATCAAAACTACAATGGGATATACAAGTGGCAAACACATATACAAGAAGATATTCAACATCATGAATCAAGGGGGAAAATGCAAATCAAAACTACAATGGGATTTTGTCTCACATTCATTAGAAAGTCTACTTCAAAAAAAAATAACAATTGTTGGCAAGGGTGTAGAGAATTGGAACTCTTGTGTACTGTTGGTGATGTTGCAAAATGTTACACCTACTGTGAAAAGCAGTACAGTGATTTCTCAAAAAATTAAAAAATAAAATTACCATATGATCTAGCAATTGCATTTATGTATACACCCAAAAATTAAGAGCACAATCTTAAAGAGATATTTGTACACTCATTTTTATAGCAGCTTGTTTGCAAGAGCAAAAATGCAGAAGCAACCCATGGATCCATCATCAAATAAAAGGAGAAGCAAAATAGTACATACATATGAGGGAATATTCTTTGACCTTTAAAAGGGGAAACTCTAACATATCCTATAATATGCTAGACCTTGAGGACATTATGCTAAGTGAAGTAAACTAGTCACAAAAACACAAAGACCGTATGATTCCACTTACATGGGTAATTAGAATAATCAAAATCATGGGAACATAAAGTAGAATTGTGGCTTCCAGTGACTGGAAGGATGCAAAAATGGAGGAGTTGCTTCATGGGTGGAGAGTTTTAGTTTTGCAAGAAAAAGTTCTGGAGATAGAGGGTGGTGATGGTTGCACAACAGGAATGTACTGTATACCACTGAATAGTACACTCAAAAATGCTTTAAATGGTAAATATGTTATGTGCATTTATCACAAAAAAATTAAAAAAATAAAAAGAAGTCATAATATTACCCACCCATGTTTTCATTATCATGTTATTATCAACACTATAATTTGTTTTTCAAAGGAGCACATTTTTAAAAACATGTCAAAAAACACAGGTGTACAATAATTTCAAAATTTTGGCAAAGACAGCCACAAAACATTTCTATTTTTTTGCAGAAGGGATAATCAAAGGAGAGTAGTATTTATAAAATTAATGACAATTCAATTTTGAATATTTTATAGCAAAATTTATAATTCTGAATTTTAAATATGCCCCATCTCTAAATTTGTCAGCATTTCAGTTTATAATTAGAGACAATTATTTAATAATATGTGATTTTTTTGTATTTTCAAATTTATATTTATTTCTCCTTTTAAGTAGTTCTTCACAATGAGTCATTGCTTAGCTTAAATATAAAAGAAAAAACTGTGTAGTAAGCTCTATTTTCTACTAAAGAATAATATGGCATATATGTTTTTCTAGTCTTATATATTAATATACTTGCATTTATACATCATTCAACAAAAAAAATGAGACTTTTTAATGAAACACATCTATAGACCCATGGCTTTCTATCCTTATATGACACTCTCTTCTAGATAAAGAAAGATATGGCCTTTGTTTTACATTTCTATACTCCAATATCCAACCTTCACTTCATTATTTATTTTCTCTTTGGTTGCTTTTTAAATTAAGATTTGTGGAAAACAATACCATAAAGAAGTCAATGAGAGATGTGTCCCTTTCCTGTTCCTAGCATTTGGAGTCTTGAAAGAAATAAATATAATCAATGAGTGCTTCCTGTGCAGTCATTGTGTAATTCATTTAAAATAATGTCTAAATGTGTAATTCATTTAAAATAATGATTCAAAAATTAATTTAAAATAATTAAAGAAAAAAACAGTTTCCAGTATTTACTGAAGACTATCATTTTTGCTTTCTTTTGGTTTTAAAATTATAAATCTTGATGGCAAGAATAGTTTTTAAAAGTGTTATCATCTGAATGTGCTTGAAAGATCATGATAAACAGTATTTTATGGCATATAAAAATATTTATTTGTAAGCAAATACATGCAAGAATTATGTGTGACTTTTAACTATCTCTATATGTAATAATCCACAGCAATTATTCCATCATGACATTCAATAACTACAGTAAAAGAATAAAGGTTCTATATGATTACCTAACTGCTAAATTAATGATAGCCTTTGTAAAAAATTATAAACATTGGGGAGCTAACAAAATGTAAATAGTAAACAATTATCCCCAATGTTCCCAATAAAATTACTATCTGACTTTTTAAAACTAAACCTAAAGAGATTTTTGCTATATTATTACTGAGATTTTATAAACATCATACTTGTGATTTGTTTTTATAAAGCTTTATTCATGATTCTCAATTGCTTTTGTGTTTTATTAGCCTCATATGATTTTTAAAATATTTTTCCTAGTGAGTTTTGTGATCAAGAAAATTTGGATAACAATATAAACATGGAATGAGATATAGATGTGACTTAACATGTTGTTATTTGTCATTAAAAAGTCAAATTAATAGGGATAGCATGATAAATGATATGAACTACTAAAGCTATAGCCTATTCCAATATCCTTTATTAGATAGTGTATTACTTTTAGGCTACCAAATTTGATGGTTGTTTCTCAATCCACATCTCACTTGACCTACTGACAGCATTAAAAAAAGTTGATCATTTCCTTTTCTTTCAGTTTTTTCATTTAGCCTCCAAGAGACCACAATCTTACTTAATCCTTAACCTTCACTCTGCACTCTGCACTCCCTCTCTTGCCTTCATCTCTTCTGTGGACTCCTCCTAAGCCCTGTGAACGATAATATTAAGGTGCCTTAGCAGTAATTCCATATGCAATGACTCCCTAATTAACCTCATTTTGTCTTGTAGTTTATAAGATATATATATAGAGAGAGACACGTGTGTGGATGTGTGAGTGTGCTGATTTTTAAAATACATACATATATGAATATGTATATGTATATATACATACATAAGCTGATTTTTTAAAAAGACAATTCTCTGTGAATACTTTCACATAATTTACAGGATGGACTTCTTGAGTAAAGAGTACTAGCAAATTTGACTCAAATTTGATTGGCTAGCAAACACTCCATGTATGGTAAGTAGAATGGCTTCCAAAGATGTCCTTTTCCTTATCCTCATATTTTGAAACTATGTTATATTACATGTCAAAAAAAGTATCTAAAGCTGAAATTGAGACTGTTAATCAGTTATCTCAAAATGCATAGATTAACCTATATCATTTGTGTAAACTCAGCAGAATTGTGAGTAAATGTATAAAAGAGAGACAGAAAACCCAAGGTCAGAATAATCCAATAAGAGAAAGAGAAGGGGAAAAAAAAAAAAAGGGAAAGAAAGAGAAGAGCAGCCACTGCTTACTCTGGAGACAAAATGGAGCCATGATCCAAAGTTCAGACTTTAATAGTTGACAAGGCAAGAAAATATATTCTTTCTTAGATTCTCTAGAAAGGAATATAATCCCGCTAACAACTTGATTTTAGCCTAGTGAAATCTGCATTAGATTTTGACCCACAACACTGTAAGATATTTCTGTTATTTTAAACAACTGAACATGTGGTAATTTGTTGGAGGAGCAAGAGAAAACTAACACACCTTGGAAACTAGAGTTATTATACAGCTTCAGAGAAATTTAGATAATCATCTCGTCTGGATATATTGTATTACATTCTAGGTGAAACTAGACATTTTCCTCCCCTCCTGGGTAAGATTAGTATAAAGAGTAAAGTACTGAATCTCTTACTCTCTCTGAAGAGGAGGAGGGAAAGTTGTGATAGTTGACTTATACAAGGTCTGAGGGTTATAATTTTGGAGCTGCTCTCTTGCGCAAACTTGTTGCATATGAAGAGTGGCATCATGACTTCATTGGATCACTTTACAGAGGTTGGAGAACAAAAGAACATACACTGAAGTGCTCTGTGCATAATAAATGGGTTTTTCTCTGATCCAGAGATCTCATGTTTCCTGTAAGAAGGGAAGAATCCAGGGAGAGGAGAGCAAGAACGCGTTAACTTTATCTTGAAGAACTAAATGGAATTATTATTATTATTAATTATTATTATTATTGCTATTACTTAAGATTTTATTTATTTGAGAGAGGAAGACAGAGTGTGTGGGCACACACACACGCAACAGAGAAAGAGAGAGAGAGAGAGGAGAGAGCAGGGACCCCAATGCGGAGCTTGATCCCAGGAACCCAGTATCATAACGTAAGCCAAAGGCAGACGCTTAAGGGACTGAGCCACCCAGACGCCCCTCAGTGGAATTATTTTTGTCACATAACAAAAAGGATGCTGGTGATTCAAACTTGTACAGAAACCCTTCACTGCTCTCAAGTTCCTAGATTTTGTCTCTTTTTAAATCATCAAAAAAAAAAAAAAAATCATCGGTCTGTGGCTTTGTGTTCACAAGTTGGTTGTTCTCTATCTAGCACCATTTTAACATTTCAGACAAGACTAAGAAAGGATGAAATCAATATTTTTAGATAGATGAGTTGGCCTTTTTCATTAGGAATATAATTTTTCGGGCACCTGGGTGGCTCAGTGGGTTAAGCCTCTGCCTTCAGCTTGGGTCATGATCTCAGGGTACTGGGATCGAGTCCCGTATTGGGCTCTCTGCTGGGCAGTGAGCGTGCTTCCCCCTCTCTCTCTGCCTGCCTGTCTGCCTATTTGTGATCTCTCTCTGTCTGTCAAATAAATAAATAAAATCTTAAAAAAAAAAAAAGAATACAATTTTTCTAAAATCCCCACCCGAAACACACCTTCTTACATAGCACGGTTTAACATTATATCACAAAGTTATTGTTGTTTGGAGAGACCCATATATCAGTTTTTCTTTGTGTTATTGTTTTAGTCTAGAAAATATATGCTCCAAATAAAATTTGGATTATTTTGGAAAGAAAATAGAAAGAAGATAGAAAACAAAGTCTACCTGCCACTTACAGTAAGGTATTGGCTAGTTCTTGTTTTTTCCTACCTTATTCACCCCCACTAATGTTAAATAATTTCTACTTTTCTTGAATTATTTTACAATATTAACTCATTGGAACATCCTTTTGTAGTACAGATTTATAATTGCTGGTTTTCTACATAAAACTTTGAGTAGGTACTTCAAACTCAACATACTAAAAGTTGACAACATTCCCATTCTTTTTTCCATTTTCCTGTCACTTTATGGGGCAACCTCATTTTTAATTTCCCTGTGGACTTAGTCACACAGTTTTCTACTCAACCCTTGAAACAAGAAACCTTGGAAGGAAACTTGGACACTGTCTCTTGTACCAGGCAATCAGAGAACAAATTCATCAGCTTTAGAGATGAAACATCTATTGATTAATTGTTTATTTCCACTCCATTCTGTTAATGTTCTTGGATCTTTTATAGGATGAAGGCAACCAGTAGTTTTCTCATTTGTTATTCTGACCCTATATCCTTTTTAAAAATCTAGTTCTTTATCAGTATTCCAGAGTTAATTTTTCTAGATGATATCATGTCTATCCTCTATGCAAAGTACTACAGAAACTCTTACTGTTGGCTTTTACAATAATGTTACATTCACTCAGTATAAAAAAAATAAGGCTTATGACATTTTTGCTCTAGTTTATGTTTTCAGTCTGATCTATCACAGTCCTCCCAACCACCACCATTCTGCACACAATGTACTTTATACTTCAGCTATAGAGTACTTCATGCTCTTCTCAGCACATAGTCTGAGGTTCTGAGCTTCAGTTTTTCCACCAGCGTACTTCTCCTTATCTGGTATTTGCTTCATAATGGTCAACTTTTCCTTAGGCTTTCCATGAACCTCAAATCAGATGTAATTGCCTTCTCCTTAGCTTGTTTGCAAGCAAGCATTTTGTAATCAAGCCTATCAGTTATTTCTTTTTTTTTAATATTTTTTAATTTTTTTTTATTTATTCGAGAGAGAGACAGAGTGAGAGAGCATGAGAGGAGACAGAGAGAGAAGCAGACTCCCCATGGAGCTGGGAGCCTGATGTGGGACTCGATCCCAGGACTCCGGGATCATGACCTGAGCTGAAGGCAGTCGCTTAACCAACTGAGCCACCCAGGTGCCCCCTATCAGTTATTTCTATAGGCATCTGTCTCACATGCTAGTAATTCCAAAGCAGATCATATTACAATATTCTTTATATTTGTTTCAAAAGTATTTAAACATGGCATGTCAAAGAATAGATGCTCCATAAAATACAGATTTATGAAAAGGATAATAGAATTACAGATGAAAAATTATCAGAATTCAGACAGCATTTAGCATTATTTTTTTCTTCCCTCTATGTTATTAGACATATTTCAAAAGAGAAAACTATTTTTTAATTAATTAAACAAGTTAACTTAGGCAAAAGGTTTTGAAATAATGGCATAAGTCTAGAGAGGAAAAAGAATTCCAGCTGGGAAAAAGCTAAAATGAAAGGTGATAATATGAAGTAAGATTGTACTTTCATACACACACAAACACACACAGACAGACACAGACACGTCCATTAGGTTGCTTAATTTAGATATAGTAGCTGTTCATAATTTTTGTACAAATACGAATATGATCATTCATGTTTTTGAGAAAGCTTAAATCTTGAAAGAAGAAAATAAACCTATAAAATTTTGAATTAATAAGGAAGATATCTTAAATTTTAATTATTATACAGTAACAATCATTTCTTTGGCTAAAAATATGGGAAAATGGTTGAGGAGACAGCATAATTTTTATTTAGAAGACTTCACATTTCTTAGTTAAAATATTTATCATATAGTACTTTTCTTATATTATATTCCTTATTTATTGGAAAGATTTTGTATTTTAAATGTAATTTCTGAGAAAATGTACAGGTTAAGAAGAATGTTAAATAGAAAACCCAAGGTCATGTGTGTGACTTCAGCCTTCATTTTATTTTTTGTACCATGGTGATTAATAGCTATAAAAATGAATAGTATTATTACTTTTGATAATGAAATCAAGGCAGTTTGATAAGAATATGGAAATACATGACATTTTGTGACAGACATTTGATCTAGGAGCCTTTATTCTTTCCCCTTTCAATGAGTGTATTACACTATTTGCATATTTAGTGTAAAGATAATAGGTTTTCTCTATGGCAAAACTCTTTTGGTAATTTATCCATAATTGAATTGGGTTCTTAGTTGGTATCTTGTGTATATGTGAGTTTATGTAGTTTAGCATCCTTGTATTATATTGCATGGGTAACTGCTTTAAAAAATTATGCACCAAGGAGATAAATGTCAAGCTCAAGAAGTTCAGATTCATAATTAAACCACCTGCCTCTCTCCTAATACATGGCACATAACAAATAGCCTTTTCAGTTTTAACTAACACAGTTATCCTATTCAATTTGAGTAGCATTTTCTTAAATCTGATATTACTTGCTTGATTAATATTCATTTGTCTTTAAAACAATACTTAACAATACACACATGTATTGCATAATAATCTTAATTTTGGAAGGTGTGATAATTTTCAGATACATGATATTTTGCAGGCTGTTGGGGACTGTGGTATAGTAACAGTGACTTTGACCGGACCCTTTCTTTTAATGCTATATTGCCTTTTAAGAATGGGAAAATAAGGGCACCTGGGTGGCTCAGTGGGTTAAGCCTCTGCCTTCAGCTCAGGTCATGATCTCAGGGTCCTGGGATCGAGTCCCACATCGGGCTTTCTGCTCCGCAGGGAGCCTGCTTCCTCCTCTCTCTCTCTCTCTCTGCTTGCCTCTCTGTCCACTTGTGATCTCTCTCTGTCAAATAAATAAAATCTTAAAAAAAAAAAAAAGAATGGGAAAATAATTGTAAGTTAATAGATACCAAAAATTTAGACAAGCTATATAGAAGTTATTCCATATGTTTTGTATAAATCTTAGACACCTCTCCTGTTTCAACATCAGTTTAAATGAATGACTGAATAATGCTACCCTCATATTACCTTAGATTCTGTGATATTAAAAAATACACATTTTAGACAATTTACAATGTTATTTTTATAAAAGTAGCATGGTCTAATTAAACCTAGTTGGGAATAACCTGCTCTGTAGTCATTGACTACATTAAAATAAATCTATGGATTTATCAGCTTTATCTAAGATATAAAATTGGGAAATGAATGTGTTGTCTATGTTTTGGCTCCCCTGAATCTCTTTGAGAAGCTACCTCTCCATTTCTCCATTTGATTAAGGTGAGGCTATCAATCCTATGATCTCACCTTTCATACCATAAAGATATTTATGAGACCCAAACTGTGTACATATGTATATATGAGGCCTATCTGTGTGCAATTCCATCTTCTTGGATATACAATGATTGTACCAGGGGTGGCTAAGTAACTCAAGCAGGACCAGAAATATTTTTCTGATGGGGAGCTAAAGATGTCCTATGCCTGAAATGACAAAAGGTAGTTTCACAGTGTGAAAAGAATGGCTGAGAAAGAGGTTAGTATAGAAACAAACAAACAAACAAACAAAAAAACCCAAAAGCAGAGATGATAGAAAGAAAAGTATGAGGATGTGCATTTGTGAGAATATGTATACAGATATGTGTATGCATATGCATACACATATATGTATAAAAGTTTGACTTAAAGTCAAACACCTGATGATCTTATTTTTTCTTAATTCTGCTTTGAATAAAGTCTTTGACTTCATGAGCCAAGTTTTTGTTTTGTTTTGTTTTCTATTCTTTTCAGAAGTTGATTCAAGTTAATATATATTATTCACAACTTTCACTAATAAGGACTCATAGTCCCAATTCATTGAAATGTCTTAAAGAACATTGGAAAACCAACAATAGTATTTTTTTATATAACGTGAAATTATACCACAATATATTGATTTAGTTTGTCTGTTAAACGTCATTGGAAGGAAGAATATTTTTGCTTCAGAGTATATTTATATGTTCTTTAATTCTAAAAGTCACTTAAGAATTGCATAACTATATATAAAATAGTGATATATACACATATATAATAGACATATTATATATAAATCTTTATATATTTAATATATCCATTCAACTTAATATATATAACATATCTATTAATCTCTAATATGCAATATATCTATATGTAGATCTAATACAAAGATATGCACACACACAAAGATTCTCTCTTTGACCAAACTCAGTTTCCTCTGAACTCTCTTATTAATCCTTGACTTTTGGGTTTCCATGTTAGTCTCCACATTGTTCAATTTTAGGGAAAATCCTGCTTAAGTCAGCTTAGCCAGAATCTCCCATCCCTCCACATCTGATCACCTTCTCCATCTGATGAGGTTTCTCATCCTCTACCATTCCCCAGGTGATGTCTGATCACCTGGCTTGCCTTCAACAATCCTGTTAGGTCAGGCTGGTCAAAATCCTTCCTGATCCCTGATGTTTCCTCTCAGTAATCTTCCATCCACCAGCTCTTCAGCTACAAAATCATCACTTTTCTTTGTTGTATTTGGAGTAGAACCCAACCTCTCTCCCTTACTTACTCCACAATCCCACTGCAGTGGTCCCTAAACTTATTGCAATTGACCACTTAAATAAAGTCTGCCTTACCATTCTTCAACAACTGTCAGAATATTTCATTTTCTTTAATAATACTAACATATGTTTATATATAAAATCAAGAAGCATGTTATTAAGAATGTATTTTGTCATTATGTACTGGAAACCAAAAAATTAAGGATGAAGTACAAATAAGCTCATAAGCGAGAGAAGCAGACAGATATATAAACTTTAAAGTGTAGGACTCTGTTATTACTTGGAAGGAAGGCGGTATCAAAATATTCTTGCCGAAAAATATAATAGTTGATATGAAGGTGAAAACACAAATTCAATGTTCATGTAGTTTAAATAGAGACAACAGAATTATAGAGAACATCATAAGTATAAAAAGCGATATTTGCAAATTTATGAATGTACAGCAGAAAAGAGGATTTCAGAAGATAGAATTTAAAAATGGATCAAAAGGATGAGGTTTACAGATGAAAGGGTCAAACTGTGAAGTATTTTCAGGTTACATTGAAGATGTTTGAAGTAATTTGGAAAAAGCTGAAACACTTTATAGCAAATATGCTATAATAAATTTTGTGATGTAGGAAAAACATAGTGGTGATGATATTGAGAATTATTAATCTTGGATAAGATTGGAGGCCAGGAAATGAGTTTTAAATTTTTTGTGATGATAAAGATGAGAAGAAAGCTTTCTGAGATATTTTAGAAGGTAAGTTGAGAGAACATGACATCCGTTAAAAAAAAAGTGGTCAGTATGAAATCTAAATTTTCAGTATTTATTTAGATGGCCCTGTCATTCATTAAAACAGGAAATATAGAGGAGAAAGAAGGCTGGTGAGGCAGGAGCCAAAAATAATTGGGTTTAGGTATGTTAATATAGGTATTTGAAAGTCAGCAGGACACCCTGTGATAGCTAAAGAAATAGGAATGGAGGTCATTAAGGGAAAGTATGTAATCAACAAACTGACCTTCCAAGGAATTGTAATGAAAGCCACCAAGAGAAACTATCAGCAACCTTGAAAGAGAACTAGAAAATTGTAGAGTCCTGGAATCCAAGGTAGTTACAGAAAGAAGGTAATCATAATGTTGGGGTTCAGCACATGCTCTTCCAAAATATGGCATCTTGGCTTACTAAATATTGTAAGCTGAAGGAGTTTGAGAAAACAGCAGACGCAGGAAGGTCACTTTGACTCTCTGTCCCAAAATAAAACCCTCATGTGAGAGGGCCCTTCTCTACCTATAAGGAAAGAAGCACACTTATCTCCAAAGACAAAAGAACAGCCAGAAGAATCCTAACAAGACTTTCTAAGTTTCCCCCAGTTTATACACTTACCTTATATTCTTTAACCTATCATATTCCTTCCAAAACTGTCCATTCTTCATCAAACCTAGCATAAAGATGCTCAGATTTATTGTTTATTTGGGTCTTCATTTCTTAATGAACTGTCCTATACCATTTAAAAAGTATTAAATGCATTTGTATGCTTTTCTCCTTTTAACCTGTCTTTCTTGGCTTGATTTTCAGACCCAGTCAAGGACACTTAAAGTGTTGAGGAAAACTTTTCCTCCCCTACAATTAACATTGTTAAATATTGCAGAATAAACAAATGTTTTGTTTATAAATCCACTACACTAATGAGGTAATAATTCATCTTAGTAGTTTCTGAACAGTTGTGACAAGGAGCCCATTTTGTAGCAGTGAGGGGGGGAAATGGAAATGGTTCTATAGAGCAAATTTTCAAGTTGAAAGTGTATCAGACAAGTTGTCAGTGGTGATATGCACCTATTATTGTGCGCTAAGAAGAGAAGGAAGACAGCCTTCCTATATACCTGTGGAGTAGTGGGGAGAATGATACAAAGAAAGTTTCAGTGGACTAAAATTCTAGATGAAAATGCAGACATAGTTTGTACTTAAAGATGTTCTAAAGATATTTTGCTAAACACACACTTGATCACTTTAAGGAAGAAACTTTTTTTTTAACCAAAAAGTTGTGACACACCTTCATTATGATGGTGTTTACATAAACAATATCTGATATATGGCAATTAAATATAGAAAAGCTCTTAAGTAAAAGCCAGCTTGACTTATTTCTAAAAATTAAATCTATTTTTGTAAAGATTATCTTATTACTGGATTTTACACTGATTTAAGAAAAATGCTCATTCTTAATACATTGATGGAAAACTTACTTTTCCATCTTAAAATTAGAGTCATCAAGAATAGAGATAAACCAAAGTGCCAAGATGACCTAGGTAACTAGTCAATGTCATCTGAGTCTGTAGTAGGAGAACAAGGAAGGTAGATAATTGGCTTATTTTTTCTTCTGTCAAGTTCAAGCAGATAAATAACATCTGCAAAATGCCACTTGAAAGCTAACATGAAATGAAACTTACATATGTATTTCACAGGACACTAAGAGGAATGAAAAAATTTCTACTAAGTATTTTCTTATCACAAACTTTTTCTTCCTGTTGTTCCCTGCCTGCGCTAAGCAGGAAAAGATGGGATTATTTTCTCTCTGAAGTGAAAAAGTTAATTTTTTTTTTCCTTAGAAAGAAGTTAGTGTTACTAGAGTCCCCACTGTATTTGTGACTCGCTCAGGTTGCATCTGAAATGTGTTTCATCTAACACTGACTTGTTCTTTCATAGGGGAATTAATTTTTGAGTACGTAATATAGATCAGATGCTTTTCTAGGCATTAAAACACCTCGGTTTTATACATATATATACATATATATGTACATATACATGTATAGACATGTATATGACAAACTCCTGCCCTCATTACATACATACTTAGTAATAACATAATAGATACAATGATTATGCCATGATACATATAATAAAAGCATATGATAATAAGATTCCTTATTCATTCATTTTTTTTTCATTTTAGTAACTACTTTTTCCAGATTCTGTTAACATATGTGTTCTTATATTAAATAACGATTCTGTATCCTCAGGCAGTGCTGGAGGATTAAAATATGGTAAATATGAGAGTATTTTAAAAAAATTTCAAATAGATTGTTGACTAACAAATATATTTTTCAAAACACTCGACTGAGTTTAAATATATTTTCCTTATACAACTTAATTTAGTACATTTTAAGACCAGGTATTTGTTTGGACTCCCACTTAACTGTGTACTTGTTTTTTCCACCTGAAAGATTTTTCTTCAAGTTCTTTGCCAAGACCCAATGTATTTTCTACTTATAGTCTGCTCTTGATTATCTCCTGGGATTACTGTATTATAGATTACCTGTAACAAACCTTGCTTTTTGGAACTTACTGACTTTTCTATCTTCTCCATTTGCAATTAAGTCATTTCCCGACATTCAGACTTTATCTCCAGCTAGTAAAGTGTGTTTTTAAAGTGAACTCTTTTCTGACCGCATTTAAACAGTTTAAATAACAGCCAGTCATCATCTTTTAATAAGTTTTTTCAGTGTAAAAAGTATATCAGAAGATATATTCTTCTATCCAAAAAGGTAGATAACACAAATTAAAATGTTCGGTTGCCATATTCAACTCCAAGTCATTATAAACCAGAATGATGGTGATTCCTAGAGAGACAAGACCATCAAAGAGAAGATAAGCAGAGTGCTTCTTCATGTAGGTATGACTGAAAGATGTGAGGTTATTGTAAGCGTGCAGGTATATGATATTTTCTTTGCTCAAAAGCATCTTTTCCATCAATTATATTTTTTAATAAGACACAAAACATTCCATTCCATAATTATATATGACATTTTAAAACAAATGGCTGGTACCAAGAAATGTCCATTTCCAATATCAGGAAAAATTCTAAGTCCCTAAAGTTGGCACCCTCAAGAAACAATGATCTCTCAATTTTTTACCAACCTACTTTCCTGGGTCTCCAAAGGCCTAGGAGTACAAACAAGCTCAGCAACATTCATAGCTATAGCTGCTAGCTTAAAAGTGACTCTCTTCGTTGCTGTGGGTATGACATCCTGTAACACCACTTAAAGCCTCTGGTTTTATTGCCTAGGATCTCTGGAGATGTCCATATTGGCTCATGAACACATTCTATGTTATACAGAATCCTATAAAATCACATAACAATTATGCCTTTATTTCTTGCCCCTCCACATGCTACTTTTGACAGAAAAATCTTACTTATCCCAAGACGTTCACACTAGTATTCCTAAAGTAGTAAGATGATATCTTTGAAACCAACGCAGACACAGGGAAGGTAGCTCTCTCTCATCAACTCTGACTTCTAAGGGTCAGAAAAACAATGTGAATAGTGTAGGCTCAGGTAGGTAGACACCTTGTCCAAAATAATAATCTATATCATTATTAATACTATGTGTAATAATAATATCTATGACATATATGTGCATATAAATATATGTGCATAATAATCTACCATATACACATGTACATAAATACATACATACATGTGATATATGGATATATGTAAACATACATACAAACAGGCAAAGTCTCAGTTCTGTGTGTTAAGAGTATAACTAGTGGTAGATATTATATTTTTAAATAATGCCTAGAAATCACCTAGGATTGGCAGACTTTTTTTTTTTTAAATACCAGTTCTTTCACAAGAAATTGAATAAAAGGAAAAGGTTTAGGCAAGTAGGAAGAAGTTTGTTAAAGAGTACAAATGGATTGCTGTTGACCCAAGCAGAGGTATTTCCTAGTGCCATAGTAGACGATTCCCTGAATTCTCATCAATTAGTCTCTGGCTTTCATCTTTTCTCCCTCTCTCTTTTAAATTCCCTTACCTCCTTTACTCTCCAAAAGCATATTCTTTATTCCCACTAAGACATCAAATTCCCCAACTCCTCTTTGCCTATCATTGTCTCATGGCAGTAAGCATGTCGTATAAAGATTAGAATACAGCAAAAACCTGTGTCAATATCCTCAAAATACCACATTCTGTGACACACCACTGCCCATCCCTGAAAAATTCCTTCCTGCTGCTAGACAAACTCAATTCTATCAGTTATTCTTCAGGGCATCTGTGGCTCATCACTCTGCTCTCTGGGCTTACACTTCCACCCACAGTCTTCCTTTTCCACAAGAAGTGGCACATGTTTGTAGCTGCAGACACTTATCAGCCCATTTTTCACCTGTAGAATTTTGGAAATTTGCCTTCTTTCTTTCCTTTTGTCATCTTTCTGTTCCTTTCCATCCAAGCTGGCAATTCTGATGATTGAGTTTTCAAATCACAGGGACTTATTCTATTAAACAAAAGGTTCCACCACAGGTCTTTCCTACATAATCAACCTCTACTCTTGCCTTCTCTGAAGATATCTAAGCAGATCTGGGGTCAAATCTAGTTTCTTCACAGAGCCTTCAGTTTAACTGGAAATCATGACCTTTTATTCCTGTTGAGACAAAAACAAAAGTTTGTCTAGCCACAGCTCTAGCTTTCTCTCCAGAGCACCTTTCCTAAATGCAAATCTAATTTTAGTGTCTTTTCAATCTGGATAGGCTTAAGATTTCCCAAAATCTCAAGACCTGGTTCTTCTTTTGTTTAATATTTCCTTCCTTGATTTATCTTTTTCCTCTCTCATTTTACTATAAGCATCAAGAACAAAATTGGCTATCTTCAACTCTTGCTTGAATATTGTCTCTGTTAAATATCCATGTTCATTATTTACAAATTCTGCTTTCCATGTAACTATAGGTTGCAATTCAATACCTACCACAAATACAGTATTGAGAGTTATATAAGGTACACATTTGACTTCAGAGCTCTAAAGAAGACTAGAACAACTTCAAGTTCTCAGCCGCCACTTAGGAATATAGTATATGAAGCAATTCTTTTGAAGTGAATCCCTTCAAATTAGAATAACCATACATTACTCAGTGCTCACCACAATATGTGTAGTCCCCATTTGCCACCAAATGTCATTGCAATCTTATTGACTATATTCTCTGTGCTGTACTTTTCATCTCTGTAACTTACTTTATAAATGGAAGTCTGTACCTCTTAATCCCCTTAATCTATTTTACCCATCCACCCCACCCATTTCCCTCTGGCAACCACCAATTTGTTCTCTGTATTTAAGAGTGTTCTTTTTATCTATGTCTTTTTTAGTTTGTTTGCTCATTTGTTTTGCTTCTTAAATTCCACATTTAAGTGAGATTATAGGGTATTTGTCTTTCTCAGTGTGACTTATTTTATTTAGCATAACACTCTCTAGCTCTATCCATGTTGTTGCAAATGGCAAGGTCTGGTTCTTTTTTATGGCTGAGTAATATTCCATGGTATACCTCATCTTTATCCATTTATCTATCAGTGGACACTTGGGTTGCTTCCATATCTTTCCTATTGTTAATAATACTTTCATAAACACAAGGTTTATATATCCTTTCTAATTAATGTTTTCCCCCCATAGGTAAATCGCCAGTAGTAGAATTACTAGATCATATGAGATTTCTATTTTTAACTTTTTGAAGTAACCCTATACTGCTTTTCACAGTGGCTATGCTGGTTTCCATTCCCACCAACAGTGCTCCAGGGTTTGTTTTCCTTCACCTCTTTTCCAACACTTGTTTTCATAGTGTTTAACTAAGGAATAACCTACAGAATGGTAGGGACCTATTTCTGCATGGTAGTTGGAGAATGTTTTTTCTTATGAATGTTTATGGAGGGACATTGCATTAAGTAGGATTAAAAAAATGAGAAAACTCACAATAGCATTAGTTTGATTGGTATAATCAGTTGGTATAATTGAGGAGGTAGGACCGTTGGTGAAGCTCAAGTTCAGGGGCAGAAGAAAATAGTACCAGATGAAACTGCAGAGTCAGGAAGGGACTGAGTCCTGAAAGATACTGTAATTATGGCAGGATTACAATAAGTGGGTAAAGATGGGTCCTGGGATTGAGCCCTGTGTGGGCTCCCAGCTTAGCAGGAGTCTGCTTCTCCCTCTCCCCTCTTCCTGCTTGTACTCTATTTATCTCTCTCTCTCTCCCCCTTTTTTTTTAACTCAAATAAAGGAATAAAATCTTTAAAAATTAAAAAAAAAAGACATAACTGTTGCTGCTATTTGGAGAATATAGAGGAGGAAGAGTGGAATCATTAAGACCTCTTTGAAACTGCTGCAGTGGAATGTACTGCATTGTATTAGTTTATTGATAGATGATAAAATATACACTCTTTCCTGTATAAAAAGTTACTTTACTTCCAAAAACAAATCTACAATTAAAAAGAGGCGGGGGAGTACCTGGGTGGCTCAGTCATTCAACGTCTGCCTTCAGCGCAAGTCATGATCCCAGGATTCTGGGATTGAGCCTCACGTTGGGCTCGCTGCTTAGCAGAAAGACTGCTTCTCTCTCGCCCACTCCCCCTGCTTGTGATCCCTCTTGCTGTGTCTCTCTCTGTCAAATAATTAAATAAAATATTTTAAAGAGAGAGAGAGAAAAATGCTTTCTTTAGAATTAATGGTTTTGCTTTATTTGGAAAAGACACATGCTGGAAAACTTTGAGCATAGTGTTCTGAATGAATAAAATGGATGAAGAATTCAAGATGGGGATCCTTCTGATCTCAAAAACAAAATATTTGCCAGGTTCATGAAATACTAGATCTAACCCATGAAATACTAGATCTAATCCTTAGATACTAGATCTAACCCTGTATCTATACTTTGTAGTGTGTGACCTTACATATACTCTGCACTAGGTGGGGTCTTCTGCTCTACCTCTGGACTCCAGCCCCAGTGAAATATTTCACTTTGAGATGTTAACAAACAGAATACAACAGAGACATGAAAGAGCACTTGAGCATTTCTATTCCTGCTCTTGCCCTGGGTTATCAACATCAGCAGGATAAGTCCAGCCTACTTCCAAATGAAGTCTGAGAAATAAATAGACCAGACTCAACAAGGCTTTGGGTAGCTTAGCTAGAATCACCATACATCAATATAAATACTACCAACACCCAGATAGGAAAGCTTCCCCACCAATGTAAACCATTAGGTTCCTGAGCTAAGTAAACATGCATTCTCTATGTCCCTGGACTTGCATGACTGTTCTACAACATTGTGGCAGCATATAATTAATACAGATGATAAGGAAACACCAATGTGATTATGGAATTTTAGGTTGAAAATTTCTCTGAAGTGATGTTAAACCATTTTGAGGCTTGGGATCTTAGATTAGGAAGTCTGTTATTAAAAATATCTCAACCTGTACAGGCTTTCGAATTCAAATAGCAAGGAGAATTTATTTTTTTCTCTCTTTGAAGTTTGGAGAAAGTCAGCCTTATAAAATGGAGAACTCTAGGAGATACAAAGGGGTCAGGAAATAGCAGGACAGAGAACCTCTGAGATGTCAGTTAAACTCCCCATAGCATGCCTACAGCCTACTCTTCTCCCCTCTCCATCACACTCAGTACCGCTCTGTTTGGCTACTCTAGAGCATCGAGGAGATTCTGAAGTTCTTGTGTGTCCCAAAAGAGAATGTGCAAAAGAAATCAGATAGCATATGGTACAGATTTAGTGAGTCACCTGAAGGTCTATGTACAAGTTCATGTGTGACTGCAAACAGGGTGTAATTTAAAGGAAATGTTATGTCAACTGAAAGACATATTGGACACTTCAGCAGGAGATGCTGTAAGGATACTGACTGAAGTCTATTAAACATGGCTCAGTGGAAATACTCATGAGCCAGGATATGACCTCGGATGGAAGAATCACCTGGAAATTCTGAAAGACCAAGTATTTAACCAAAAGAGACACTGAATAAACTTATGAGTTATTAAGACAAATCAGAGGTGATTGTTATTTTAAATGGCCATGACTAGGGACGCCTGGCTAGCTCAGTTGGAAGAGCACGTGACTCTTGATCTCAGGGACATGAGTTTGAGGCCCACACTGGGTGTAGAGATTACATAAACAAACAAACAAACAAACAAACAAACCTTAAATGGGCCTGGATACTAAATACAGTGTTTGTTTTGCTGGGTACTGAGTATAAAAGGGAAATCATGAGAAGGTTAAGTAGTGTGTAGGAAAAACAAACAAAAGTATATTTTTTCATGTCTGAGTTAATGCTATAAAACTGAAAATAATGCCAAGAATATATTATGAATTGTATCTCTTTAATGATATCTATTACCATGATTATTATGAGCATCTTTTACATTTATTTATTCTATGCAGATGTATGGATTTGAAAGAATTTTAAGAAAAGCAACATAAATTTAGAGAATATTAAAACATTCCATAACAGGACATACACTGTGGTTCAGCACCTCTTCACCCATGTTTTAAACATGAACAAACAAAAGTCATCTAGTTAATTCAGTGAAACACTAAACATCTATTTCCTTCTTGTTACCTGGGTATTATAGCCCAAAATGCCAAAAGTGGTAATTCCTTGAGAAACAATATGATGTAAACATTTTATTAATATTTAAAATGCATAAAAGTCTATAAAACTCAAGTTTTGGTGTCTCAGATTACAAAACACCTTCCTTGTTGATATTTATAACATGGCAAAAGCACTATCCTCTAACTTTTTAAATAAGAGAAGCCTGTTTTTTAATTAATTAATTTTTTATTATGTTCAGTTAGCCAACATATAGTATATCAGTCTAAAACAAGGCTGTACTGTCCCAGAGAAGCCTTACATCAATCGGGTTCCTACGATCCCAAACTTGGATTTATCTAACAGGGAACAGATATTGCCAGCAAAGAAAACAATACAAACCATTCAGCAATAAGGGTTCCTGACCATATATTTCTTCCACTAAGGGCTGTATGAAGACTGAGGCTGAATTGAATGCATCAAATAGCCAGATTCATTAAAAACAGAGAATGACAAAATAGATGAAATTGAAACAAAGATGCGTCTCTGACAACTTTGAAAAGACAAATGCATGACATTACAGAATAGTGGGTACTTTCTTCCTTTTTTCCTTCTTCTTTTTAGTTTATTCAACAAATGAGTATTGAAGATCAATTATAGGGAAATAGTATGTTGACCAGTTTTCTACACTTGCAGAAGTGAAAGTCTGCTGTTTTTATATGTTCGTAGACTTAGAAGGTAAGTGAATTGATTTTACCTTTCCAAAATATTATTATCAAAATTTTGAATTCAGATTTATAAAATGATAAATGACTGTAATCACTGGATCTGGTGTTCTAAATTGTGAAATTAGTGTGGAAAAGGAAAAATAGTTTTGTCTCTACCTATCTAGGTTCTTGGCTGAGACCCCCACAGTAAAACACAGATTAATAGGAGAAAAAGAAACAGAAGTTTAACAACATGTATACCTCCTGTATAAATGGGAAATTCCCAGGAAAACTGTGATTCCTCAAAATGACCTAAGTCACCACTTCATTTTTAAATTTTTTTGAAGTTTTATTCATTTATTTGAAAGAGAGGGAGAGAAAAGCAGGAAGGTCCAGAGGGAGACGAAGAGAGAAACTTCAGCAGACTCTGCTCTCAGCATAGAGCCTGATGTGGGGCTCAATCTCACATCCCTGAGATCATGACCTGACCCAAAACCAAGAATCTGAAGCTGAACCCACTGCACCACCCAAGTACCCCCTAAGCCACCACTTTACATATCATCTACCTTGGGGATAGATGACAAAGACAAAAGATGTTAGAGATGGAGACTAGTTATGTTAGGTTACCAGGAAAGACACAGTAAAGGAAGGTAAGGTGATTACACAGATTTAAGTCATTGACTTCCCCATGGATAAGTATTTGTACAGATTTAGAGTCTCCCTCCTTCCTTTCTTCCTTGTACAGAGAAGGAGACACTCTTACAAATGGAAGTGTCCTTTATAAATATAGGTACCTTACAAAAAGGTAATTCCTATGAGTTTTAAGAACTTTTCTCCCTTCTGCTGTTTCTTAAAAGTACTGAGCCAAAAATAATCCTTATGCCAAAGAGACATTTGGGGGTGGTAAATTCTACTCCCTTTCGGTTGCATGAACATCGCTAAGTTGAAATAGTATTGGCCTGTATTCTAACAATCCTCTGATACAGTCATCATCTTTACATCCATTTTAAAACTAATAATCCCTATTGACTCCTTTGTGGAATACAATAACATTTGGCATTCATAGCTGTCAAAGACACATTAATGATTGACATAATTCAAATTCCTACTTTGGGGACAGTGAACCTGTTGCTTTTGATGATACTTCTCTAGCCCACGTATCCACTTATTTGCTTTCAGTTGAGAAGACATGAGTGCTAAAGCACACCAGAGAAACCTTGACCCTGGGCCAATTATAGGAAGCGTATCTTGCTCCCTTTTCCATCATTCTATGCATGGATAGGTGGACAACTTCTACTTAGAGTCTCAAAATTGTTGCAGTTATCATCACTCGCAGATCGCTCTCTTTCTGACAGCTAAGGTACTTTTAGTTTCCTGCAAGTTTAAGGAGACTTTTCACTGAAATATAAAATGGGGCTGTCAGTGGGAGCAGGGGGGAAGAGTGTTTTTTCACCAACCAGATTCAATAGAAAATGAAGTCTACTGTGAAATTGTGCTGCTGTCACTCAAGGTCAAGGAATAGTTAAGTAACATCACTCAAAGAGTTCTGAAGAGTCTACTGTTCCCTGCTCTTCTTCCAGAATCTAGAAGATTGTGTCTTCTTTTTAACACCCTTCACCTAGAAAAGTATGAATAAAATGACTTTGGAAAAAGGAGAGTTTACTACTTAAGAAAGTAAATTTTCGTGCAAAATGACTTTGGAAAAAGGAGAGTTTACTACTTAAGAAAGTAAATTTTCGTGCCAAGTATTTCTGTTCCTACATTGACCTCCATGTTTTAGTCCCTGTCACCTGTCAATTTCATTTTAATCTACTCTGCTTTGTATTCTGGGGCCCTGACTTTTGTTCGACTAAGTTCCAGAAAGCGTTCATAACAAGTTTCCCCAAAACGTGCCACTTTGGCACATGGCCTGTTTTGAGCTAAAGGCAATTAAGACCCTGCAACTCAAGAGAAATTTTGCCCCTCCCTTAACTACCTAGAAGACTGTAAATTGGAGGCCTTTCCCAGAATAAGAATTATTACCAGAGATAAATTTAATTTGAGTGAACCGTGGCAAAGAAACATCTAACAACCATCAGCTCTTCCTATTGCTCCGTGAATTGCTCTTCTCACCTATGAAGCCCCAAACTTCTATCCCATTCCTTAGCCTAGGATGACATATATATCTGATTTTATTTTTTTTGTTTTCGAACCCCTCATAGAGGTGTGGTTCCCCAAATACAAAGTTAAATTTGATTTTCTCTTGTTAATACTGTGTCATATCAATTTAACTCTTACACCAACCAGAAGAAACTTTGAAGGGTAAAGGAAAGTTTTTCTTCCTCAACACTGTCTTTACCTTTGCAATTTTAAAATAACTAGAACTAAAATATTTTTCATGGAAAATAAAAGTACACCCTCAATTTCTCATTTGATAATATAATATAACTCATTATCAAGAAGCTATGAATTTTTTGACTGAATCTGTAATAAAACAATGGATATAGCCTTTACTGACAATAGATGGCACTAACACCTTTTTTTCTCTGCAAACTTGGGCACAACCCTGATATCAAATCTCAGCAAATGATTTCATATGTTAATAAACACCCCTCTTCCCATTCATATTTTTGCAAACGAATGCAAAGATATACAATTTCTGTTACTGGTGTTGGAAAAATTTTGTGGAGTTTCAAAGAAACTGAAGTGTGAGTGTTCTTTTTCCCATAAAAAGTTCAAAAATAGTGCTTTTTCTGTTTTTGTTTGTTGTTTTTGTTTTGTTGTTTGTTGTTTGTTGTGTTCATTTTGGTTTTGTTTTAGAAAATATGAGACTGTTTCTGTGGGAATAAAAAAAAATTTTCTTAGGAATGCATATGTTTATTAGAAAGTACTATCTCCCCATGCATGGTCATTGAAGTTTCCATAGGTGCAGTAATTATTCAATATCTAAGCCCTCACATATACCCATTTTACCTCATCTATTTCTTAAAATCTCTTGAGTTAAACAAAACATGGAAAGAAATGTCTTATCTAATGCCATCCCCTGAGTTACAATAATATGAAGAAAGACATTTGCTTACCAAGCCATGAAAACTGCTTCTTAGCTAGGTATACCTATGTTCTCCTTGACTGAGTTTTAAAGAACATAGATGTATGCATCTGAAATGCATAGAAAGGGAGAAGAGAAGTCAGGAAGTAGAATTCAAATGGACACACTGATGCGCAACCTGTGGGCTGCCTTTGTCTGATAGTACTGTTCTCATCTCATAGATAACTTTTCCTACCACTCCAATTTCCCATCTTGTCTTCTTTTCAGCCTACTGTAAAGCTGTTCAAATCAAGTCCTTCTTTTTCTTATTTTCTAATCTAATTATAATAGCTTTTTCTTGACAATCAACATCAATGTTACATTCCATGAAATTGCCTTGTATTTTTTTTTTAAAGATTTATTTATTTATTTATTTGACAGACAGAGACCACAGTAGGCAGAGACACAGACAGAGAGAGAGAGAGAGAGAAGGCAGGCTCCCTGCCGAGCAGAGAGCCCGATGCAGGGCTCCATCCCAGGACCCTGAGACCATGACCTGAGCCGAAGGCAGAGGCTTTAACCCACTGAGCCACCCAGGTGCTCCAAAATTGCCTTGTATTTTAAAGAGTGGTATTCACTTTCTCTTTCTTGCTTAGCCAAAAACAGCTGCTATACAGAATCCTTGCAGACCTTTTATACCCCTCTTACCCATGACTGGATGGGATTAGAGTTAGAATTTCAACATAGCAATTGCCTCTCTGTACATTTAAATATGAGTCCTTGCTTCGAGAATATTGCACAAGCCTGACAACCAAATAGAAAATGGACTCTATTCCATAAAGTGCCATTTCTTTTTTTTTATCTGCAATTTCTTTACACATACACACACATATGCATCTCACCACACTCAATCATAATAGAATTATCTTTGTTTAGTTCAAAATCTGTCCCAAAGTGTGACCACCAAAATCATTAATAGTCATTAACACTGGTGGATAAAATAAACAACTTTAATACTTACAACTGATGACTTTAATTTTGAACATTTTGTGATTTTCACCCCCCCCCCTTGGCAATGTCTTCCCTGCAGTTTACCAAGGCTATAAACTGTAAATGGAGTGGAAGGGCAGGGCAATCAAAATATGGAATATTGAAAAGGTTGAAGTAGTAAAGTACCTTTCCCAGGATATATAAGGCATTAAGATTTTGATATTTTATATTAGTCCCGAGATTACATTGGGAAAGGAAAATGGCACAACAAAAAGTCATTATTTTAAAATGACTATTTCATGAGGATTCTGTAGTAGAAAATTGATCTTTCTTTTAGTCTCAAATCTTAAAATTTTTGTCATAATTTTAAGTTACCTTTATTTAAGCTCACCTAAAACTTTATATATGTTTATATATAATATATACATATTTTATTATATATATTTTATTATATATATTATATAAAGGCTTCTCTGTTGGAATTCTGTACACTTACTTATTGGCATTATAGATCTCAAACTTTAATGTGTAGTATATACTGTAACATACATATAATAGATAGCCAATACAATGTTATTTATATTGAAATAAGACTTTTGAGGGCTTTGAGGGTTATATCCTGTACACTAAAATTCTGACTAGTTTTACTATTAGGAGTTCAGAAGGACTTTTACCTGAGTAACATTCCTTCCTGCATATTTGTGTTGAAGTCTTTTATTTTAAGATTCAGGTCATTACAACAGAGGATAGTCAATTCTCTCGAGAGTTCTCAGTCTGCAGAGTTTTGATGAATGTATCAGTCTGAACACAAGGATTTGTCTAATTTATTAATTCCCAAATGACACAATACATTTTTAGGACAAATTTATGACAAGTACACATTCATTCTATCAGAAGCAATATTTAAACATCCACTCCCTCCCAGAGGATTCTTCCTGGCTAGCAATTCTCAGTGTTGGCCCTGCTACAATTCAGGAGTCCTGGAGGTGAAAATAATTTTCATAATAATACTAAGTTGGTATCTGCTTTTTTCACTTTTAATCTCCCCAGAGAGTATGGTAAAGTCTTCCAGGAGCTATAGGATATGTGATATGACAAAAGATGGACTATAGACACATAAATGAGAATCCAGCTTTCTTATATAGTCAGGCATGAAAGAGATGGACAAAAATGCATAATAAAACCACTTTTTCTTACTCAATATGTTTTGCTTTAAGAAATAAATTTTTGAAATAATTTGTTAGTATGTTTATTATAGTTACTTAAGGTGAATTATTAATGAGAAAAGACTAAGTAGGCTTACGTATTTCCAAATGCATTTCCTAATATTGTAAATTTGACAAACATTACATAAAAAAAAGATGTCTGGGGTCCTTAATAATATTGAAGGATGTAAAGGGGCTTTGACACAAGAAGGTCTGTAAGCTGCTTTCTAGATTCTAGAATCTAGAGTGTTAATGAGGATTTTCCATCCCATTTCCAACAGCGCATTTCACAGTAGTTTGTATATAGCCTACATTAAGATGGTTTGTAGCTATCTTACTGTTATTGCTTGTTCTAACTTTTTTGAAAAAAAACAAAAAACAAAAAACAAAAAACAACTTACTTCCCATCCTCAAGCAGCTTAAGGCCAATTCCTAGGGTGATGAGAACACCTGGGAGAAATATCTGATAAATAGTGATGCTTGCTGCTCTGGTTTTCTCATTTCCAGTGTTTCTTTAGGGATGCAAAAGAAATACCTCAAATTATAGTTTTTAAAGTTTTCCTTATCCTTTTCTTTTTAGCTGTTATTTAAGTAAAAACCTAGCTCTAGGTAGAAGACTTTACATCCTAAAGGGGAGAAAGCATAACTCCAAAATACTGCAGTTTAGCATGTGCAGTATTTTCAGCTGAAGACAATCAAGACCCAACAACTCAGGAAGAGCTGTTTACTTTCCCTTTAACTGCTTGAAAGAATTTAGAGGGTCTGTACCTGGAGAGAAATGATACCAAAGATAACTTTATGACCAAGACTGATCTGCAGGGCATGGCAAACATTTGTTGACCAAAGATTTGCTCTTCTCATCTTCATGTGAATTGCATTCCTCCCCTTTGAAGACCCAGACCTGAACCCCCTTCTTCTTAGCTCAGGATGGCATATCAACTTCTACCATCCCAGTGCTTTGAGTTTCATGCGTCTCCATCTCCTGTACATATGATTTTTTTTTTGCTCTTATTATTCTGTCTTATGTCAAATTATTAGGCCAAAGAATTTAAAAGGGAAGAAAAGTTTTCCACCCCCTCCAATATGATTGTACAGTCGCTTAATTTTACAAACTTTTTCCATCTAGCTTGCTCAGATGTGTAATTAAGACCCTTAAATGTGTGTTCTCACTTCTTTTGCAGCTATTTATTAGTATCTGTGGCCCTATAAAACAATTCATATCCACACCACACTAGAGTAATTATATCATTCCAGGTCTACCATTTTTTTTTCTGTTGTGTTTGCTGAATCTAAAACTGACGGGGCACCTGGGTTGCTCAGTCAGTTAAGAGGATGCCTTTGGCTCAGGTCATGATCCGGGGGTCCTGGGATTGAGCCCCATGCCAGGTCCCCTGCTCAGCAGGGAGTCTGTTTCTCCCTCTGCTTCTGCCCCCCCCATATTAGTGCATGCTCTCTCTCTCTCTAATAAATAAATAAAATCTTTAAAAAAATTAAAAAAATAAAACTGAGTAGAACACATTTTTTTATTGCACAGAGATTTTCTCATCTAGCATCTAGTACAACTCCATAGGCTTTGGATACAGTCTACATTGGCTGGAAGCTCAACTCTGCCATGAGTTATTTATTATATGACTTAAAGCAAATTAATGACACCTCTAGATCTCTATTTATTCATCAGTAAACTGTGAAAAATATAGTATCTATTTTATGAGGTTACCGTTAGAACTCTATGGGTTGAAACATGAAAAATTCGTAACTATGCTGGCATGGCACACAGAAAATTCTAATTTCATATTTGTTATGATATTGTTATCTTATTGTTAAACTCCAACTCTTGATGGTCATCATTTCTTTTCTGACTTAGTCTCATTGTATTTTTTATACCTAATACATTTTATTTTATTTTATCATTTTTTATTAACATATAATGTATTATTTGCTTCAGGGGTACAGGTCTGTGAATCATCAGTCTTATACAATTCACAGCACTCAACAAAGAACATACCCTCCCCAATGTCCATAACCCAGTCACCCTATTCCTACCTCCCACAACCCCGCAACCCTCAGTTTGTCTCATTGTATTTTGATATACTCTTTCAGTCTAAGGCATATGTTAGTTAGTTTTCTACCTGCAAACATGTATACAAGTTATTTGGGAAACAGAAGTAGACTAAATTCAATCTGTGTGAGATTGTCTTTTTTTTTATTAAAACTATAACTTGAATATGTTTTTTAAAACCTCAGATATTAGTTATGCCCTTTAAACTGACATGCAAGTGATATTTTGGGCGCTTATTTTTTTCAAGATTTATTGAGATATAATGGATATAAAACATATTAATTTTAGGTGTACAGCATGATGATTTGACATATGTTGCATATGTCAAATTTGATATTTGATATATGTTGCAAAATGATTACCATAATAAGCTTAGTTAAAATCCATCACCTCTGGGTGTCTCAGTGGTTCAGTTAGTTAAGTGTTTGACTTCCACTCAGGTCATGATTTCAGGGTCCTGAGATCAAGCCCAACATTGGGCTCCATGGTTGGTGGGGAGTCTGCTTATCCCTCTCTTTTTGCCTTTTGCTGCACTTGTGTGCTCTCTCTCAAATAAATAAATAATATCTTTGAAAAAAATATCAACTCACATAGTTACAATTGTCTTTTAGATTTCTTTTTGGTCTTAAAGGTGTCTTATCACACATTCACAAATTTATGACCATTTTTTAACTTGAAGTCTGATATTTAGAATCAAGATGGTTTTGAGGAAGAAAAAAAGACACATGGTCAAAAAATACAATAAAACATGCACCATAGTTCTAAGTATGAAATAATTTTCTGGGAAAGTCCTAATTCCAATTTTGCTGTAGTCTAGAACTATCTATTGCTAATATGAAATTCTATTAAAACACAAATTAATTTATAACTTGAAGTAATTCAAACTCCCCATAAAACCAGAAATAGCAGCTTTGAAGAGAAAGCAGGTTTGGATATCTCTTTTTTGATAATAATGATATTAATCTCTCACAAACTCCAAACTTTATATTAAAAAATAGTATCATATTAGGGCATCTGGGTAGCTTAGTTGGTTAAGTGTTGGACTCTTGATTTTAGCTCGGGTCATGATCCCAAGGTCATGAGATGAAACCCCCTGTTAGGTTTCTCACTCAGCAGAATGTCTTCTTGGGATTTTTTCCCTCTTCTTCTTCCCCTTTCCCCACTTGTACTCCCTCTCTGTCTCTCTCTCTAAAACACAAAAACAAAATTGTGTGTTACTACTCATTAATCTGATTGATGTAACCAGAAATCTATTTCAGAGATCTTCCATATTTAAATGTCTTCTCTCATTAAACACACTGAGATTCTTAAAATTATAGCTCTATCATATTTTAAATTATTTTGGAGAAATCAAGGAATTTGTCTCATTCATTTTTTTTTAAGATTTTATTTTATTTATTTATTTGACAGAGAAATCACAAGTATGCAGAGAGGCAGGCAGAGAGAGAGAGGAAGCAGGCTCCCTGCTGAGCAGAGAGCCTGATGCGGGGCTTGATCCCAGGACTCTGAGATCATGACCTGAGCCAAAGGCAGCAGCTTAACCCACTGAGCCACCCAGGCGCCCCGTGTCTCATTCATCTTTGAAAAAAAATTCAAAATGAGTATGTCCCAATTAACTAAATATGAGTGCTAATGATTAAAAGTCATTTATTTTTTTTCTACCTTGAAAACTGAAATAGAAGTTTGAAAGAGATTCCATCATTCATTTATTTAGCATCCTTATAACAAGAAAGTCACTGATAAGCTTGTTATTTTTATTTATCTACCCTCATTACAATTGTAAAGTTCTAAAACACAGGCACAGTGAATATAAGTCTACGTGAATGAAATTAATTTTATTTTTATTTGTTATTGTATCAGGTAAAAAATGTGAATAAGCTTTTATAATTTTGGATAGCATGTTGATACCACCTAATGTAATTCATAAGCTAAACAAAACACTTGAAATAAACTTTAAGTGAATAAGGGGATAAGGGTATTATTTATATGAACAGTCACTCTCCAGAACAGCTGAAAGTGTGGCATCTTACAAATAAATTGCAAATAATCAGGACAAATGCTGTAAACATGAAGATACCTGGATAAGGGAAATCAAACAATAGTTACAAATATGAAATCCATGACAAGACTGCTAGTTGTTCCACTATTTTGGTTTATTATTTTTTCTGTAATAATAAGAAATTTACCTAGGGCCAGCTAAAATGAAGCTAAAGCCTACATGTTCCAGATTTCTTTGCATTTTTTTAATTTAATTTTATTTTTTATAAACATATAATATATTTTTATCCCCAGGGGTACAGGTCTGTGAATCGCCAGGTTTACACACTTCACAGCACTCACCATAGCACATACCCTCCCCAATGTTCATAATCCCACCCCCCTCTCCCAACGCCCCTCCCCCCATGATTTCTTTGCATTTTAATGAGGCCGTTTGACTAGGTATCTGCCAATGGGACTTGGTGGAAATACTGTCTGCAACTTAAGAATCATGCCCTTAAAGAGAATGATCAAGCCCTCTCTTTTCCTTTTACTACATTTCCTGCTGTCTTAAAACACCTCATGATGGCAGTAGCTAGAATATCCATCCTAGCCCATAAGTTGGAAACCATAGATTAATGAAGCAGAACACAAGGAAAGAAGAGTCTTGGTCACTGGATGTTTTCATCAAGTACACTGTTCTACATAACCCTCCTAGCCAATCTCTGGGTTAGGAGACAGAAAAATAAAACTGTATATTTGTATGTTCACTATCTTTCATAGATTCTTTGTTATAGTACCTTGAACTATATCCTGACTACTACAAGTTTCAATCCAAAAGTTAGAAGTATAGATAATCTTAATTATGAGTTTTCTTCTTATATGGATAATTCAGTGAAGTGTTAAGTCGATGTAGGACATTATTTCCATGTTATGTCCTCCATATGTGTTCACATAAAACATATTCTGAGACTTTGATATTTGTATACAGAAATGTTTTCTTGTTTGTTTGTTTATTTTTTTTTAAAGAATACAATACCCTGGTAACAAAGGATGACAGAATGAGAAGGTGAAGAAGTCTCAGATACTCTCAAGGGAGCTCTGGCACTGTTTTGAATTACAATGAGGGAGTCAGATACTCGTGCCATGATGTCAACCACTTAATGTATATAGGTTGCACTCAGTGAGAAATTTCCACAGACGGACCCAGCTGTAAGATGTCATAAGCCAACTCTGCTTGCAGTTAGGGATCTATGTGCTTCCGCTCTGAAGGGAGTTTTGGGATAGAGTCTATCCCTTGCACCACTAAGATCCACCACTTTCGATTAGTATATGCATTCCCTCCAGGAATTTTTTCTTTCAACACTGTCAGTCCTTTGTCTTGATATGACAACTGATATTTATCATCTTAGGTTCCCCTTACCCTTAGCAATCACTGCTCATGGTCTCAGAGATTTATTTGTTAAATGGACCTGGGCTTTTCTCTGTGAGGGTTCTGAGCCTTTGTTCAACATGCCCTTTTCTGGCTCCTGCACTTCGACATTCACCATAAAAAGTAAGTAAAGGTGTATCAAAAGAGACACTCCTGTGGCTTACCTCAGTGAAAACATATCCTTCCCTTTGACAGTTGTGTAAGACTAACTCTACTCTCCTGTAATTAACCTGGATTGATTAATCAGGATCAATTACCCCTGCCAGGAAGATGACACCATTCTTTGCTTGCTAGTCTACTGGGACAAAGAGTCTGAAGAAATTGGGTGGTAGATAAAGTTTAATGTTTAATGGAACTCTTACTCTGTCCCCTGATGGAAGTTTTCTGGTTTTATGAACTGAACCTCTCAATCTATCAAGCAGAAAATTGCAAGAATGGAGAGCACAGATTCCCCTGGTGGGTAACTGAGAGTGATGCTCAGTGGGACCACTCCTTCTTCCACTCCTCAGTCTCCAGACTCATAGAGTTTACATGTTGGGTATTTAGAGCCACATCAGGAGAAGTCTAAGATGAGTGCTCAGATTCTGGTTCAATCACTGGGTAGTTGGTGCTCTCAGGGTGATCCTATCATCCCTTGAGAGAGGCACAGCAAGACAGAACAAGTCTAGGGATTGGGAAATGGTAAGTAGTAGTTTTAACACTTTGCAAGACCTACATCCATTTAGAGATTTACAACTGACAATAAGATATATGTGCCCAAAGTTTGAGATATTTATATGTGTGTGTTATGTGTATGTGTATATTTATATATGTTTGTTTGTATGAGTTTATCCAAGTACTCAAGCATGCAAAGGCTAATCTCTGGTATTGCTTTATACCCCCAAGAATAGTAACATATTTTGTAGTACTTTTCTTTTATAATTATTTTAAATATATTATCATTCTCTCTTATTTTTTATATTTCCTATAAATTCTACTTTATTTTAATTTAGTCACATTTCCTGGTTGACTGTTTCTAAATAATCATCTAGCATTTAAAGTGTTGTATTTCTACTTATTTACATTCTAGGAATCAGATTGAAAACTATAAAATATATTAATACCCAAATTTTCTATACTTCTTTTTAAATATTTTAGTGAATTGCAATTTTCTTAACCCTTTTCTTGCATCTGTGCTCCATGAATCTGTTGTTTCTATCACTCTATTTATCATCCTATTACTCAAACCTACATCCAATTAGAAAAGCCTTCACTGCAAATGTTATTCATTTTCTAGAAATATAGCTATATCCTTTCTCATATTTAATATTTAATTTTAAGATATCTCTGCTATATTTTTATAATTTTGAAGTACTTCAGTATTAAAATATATTTATGGTAGTTTTTTAATAGTATTTTAAATTTTATTCCAAACAAAAAGATTTTTCTTTTATATTATTAACTAAGTCTCTTGATGGTATAAATTCGAATTACTACATATTAGATAATATGTTTAACACCACAAATGTAAAATTGATTCATAATTATTTCCAGGAGTCCAGAATATTGTTACAGAAGCATTTAAACTATTTTTCATCCAAAGCGTCTGTTCACTTAGCGTGATGGGCAGAAGCTATTATTTCAATTTGTTTGAATTCTCTGTGGATACCTTGGAAATAACTTCCTTGTGCCTTCTAAGGTTTGTGTACCAATAAAAATTAATTTATGATATTCCCCTCTCTAATTATGTATTCAATTAAAGTAGGTATTTCATCCAGAGTCATGAGCCAAGTTTTGTGTAAAATATACTATATTCAGCTTCCAAAACAAACGAAATACATAGTAAGCATTTTTTCTGCAACGAATGGTAAAAAGATTTAGGGACAATTAAATATTTATTCTCACAAGCGTATTTTTACTGTTTGCTATGCATCAAACACAATTCCAGTCCATGAAACTAGAGCACATAATAGGACCACAACGTTTCTTATGCTTTAGAGGGAGAAAGAATAAAACTATATAATGGTAATAAATGACAAAAAGAGAAGGAAATCGGGGTGTGGGAAACCAAGAATGGCAGGAGAATACAGTGGCTCCTTCAGTGATTTGAGAAAGGCCTAGGTACAGACTGGGATTTCAGCACAGAGTGAGGCAAGCCATTAACCATGTGGGGAAAAACTGTAGGCAATATAAAAGCACATGCAGAGGCTCTGAGAAAAGAGACTGCCTCGTGTTATTTTTAAGAAACAGTGTGACTGAATTAGAAAAGTATTAAGAGAGCAATAATTGATATAAGGTTAGAGATGTAGTAGCCTGGGTAGTGTGAACCGTTGGGGAACTAGGGCTTTTGGTCTCAGTGAGTCTCAGTGAGTCCAGATGACACTGGGTGACAGGAGAGGAGAAACATGCTTTCATTGACTTTAAAAATATTACTGGGTGATCAGGTATATGATAGACTACAGAAGAGCAAATGTCAAGCAAGGACACCCCTTAGGAGACATTGTTACAAAAGAAGCAAACCACAATGGTGCTCATACTAAGGAAATAAGGGTGAAAGTTAGGGCAAGAACTCAGATTTTGAATTTATTTTAAGGTAGACCTAATAAGATTTACGAATACTTCAATGCCCAATGAGGAAGAGGAAATACAAGAATGACTTCAAAGTCTTGTCCCAGGCAAGGAAAGTGGTAGAGTCAGTATTAAGTGCAACAGGGCAGTTGTGCAGGAAATAGGCTTGGGGAGGGAGTATAAAAAGTCTAGTTCTGAAAACGTGAAACATGATGAGCCTGTGAGAATTTCAAATGGAAATTTTTATTCAGCTGCTTGATCGACCATGAGTCCAAGTGAAGGCAGTAGTCATGGTTAGTGGTCAAAAATATTTTTCCTTGGTGCATAAATAGCAAATCTACATATTCACACACAAACAGACAGACATCTATGCAATATGATAAATAACATGATAGTTTTTTTTATCTAACTTTGCTTCATCTTCTACAATTTTAATTTATATGCATACTCAGAATAGAAAACTCTAGCCATGATAATATTTAGTTGGTTAATGAAGAAATTAAAAAAAAAAAAAAACAGACGGCAGCCCACATCATTCATTAATATTGTGTATACTTGTGTGTATTAGTGGTAATTCCATAAATAAGAAGACATTTGTAATAATAATAATTAAAAAAAAACTTAGAAGTGAAACTCCTCTGAAAATCTTAGTCTATACTCCAGTGGACTTTTTCTTTCTACAGGTTACTACCTAAATTTCTTTCCTCTCTCTTGAGAATTTGTTTTATCTATAACAAGTGTTGCAAAAGATGTGGAGAAAAAGAAACCCTTGTGAACTGCTGGTGGGAATGTAAATGGGTGCAGCAAAATAGTTTGCTGGGAAATAGTTTGGTGGTTCTTCAGGAAATTAAAATAGAAAGAGTAGTAATTCCATTAATGAGTGTTTACCCAAAGAAAACAAAAACACTAATTCAAAAAAATATATGTAGTTCTATTTATTGCAACATTATTTACAGTAGCCAAGATATGGAAGCCACCTAAGTCTCCATCAATAAATGAATAAATGAAGAAGATGTGGTGTGTGTGTATGTATATAACATACACATCAGAATATCACTCACTGATAAAAAATTTAAAAAAGGATGAGATCTTTTTGTATTTGCAACAACATGGATATACCTAGAGAGTATTATACTAAGTGAGATGTCAGATAGAGAAAGACAAATACCAAATGATTTCACTTTTACATAGAATCAAGACAAAACAAACAAACAAACGAATGAATGAATTCTAACTTACAGAGAACAAACTGGTAGTTACCAGAGGAGGGGGGTGGGATATGGATGAAACAAAGGAGATTAGAGGTATAAACTTCCAATTATAAAATAATTGAGTCACAGAAATTAAAACTATAGTATAGGGAATACAGTTAATAAGATTGTTATAACCTTTTATGATGACAAATTGTGACTACACTTACTGTGGTGAGCACCGAGTAATGTATACAATTGTTGAATCAATGTTGTACACCTGAAACTAATATAACATTGTATGTCAATTATACTTCAATTTAAAATAAAAATTAAATCTGTTTGTTATTGCCACTGATTATCTTTTGGACCTCTTTTCATTTTCTCTACATTCTTTCAACAGATGATAAATAAACGAGCATATGTAATGCAGTGAAACCACTGAAATTAGTCATTGTATATTAGTACCCACAATAATTCAAGCATGATGCTGACTTCTAAAAAAGTTATCTCTACATTTAATTTTATCTCTATTTTATTTTTATTATTTTATTATTTTTTAAAGATCTTATTTATTTGTCAGAGAGAGAAAGAACATACACAAGCAGGGGGAATGTCAGGAAGAGGGAGAACCAGACTCCTCACTAAGCAAGGAGCCTGATGCAGGACTCAATCCCAAACCCTGGGATCATGATCTGAATAGAAGACAGATGATTAACTGACTGAGCCATACAGGCATCCCTAATTTAATTTTTTAAAAAGATTTTATTTATTTATTTGACAGAGAGAGAGACAGCAAGAGAGAGAACACAGCAGGGGGAGTGGGAGAGGGAGAAACAGGCTTGCCGCTGAGCAGGTAGCCCTACTCGGGGCTCAATCCCAGGTCCCTGGGATCATGACCTGAGCCAAAGGCAGATGCATAAGGACTGAGCCACCCGAGTTCCCCTCCCTAATTTAATTTTTTAAAGATTTACTTATTTGCGAGAGAGGGAGAATGTGCAGGTGGGAAAGATGCAGAAGAAGAGGGAAAGAAAGAATCCTAAGCAGACTCCCTGCTGAACATGGAGCCCAATGTGCGGCTCGATCTCATGACCCTGAGATCATGACCTGAGCCAAAAATCAAGAGTTGAACACAATCAACTGAGCCACCAAGACACCCTCTATAAATATTTAAAGTTTAGTTTAAGCTTAGTAATTCCTTATAATTTTATAAAACATCAGCTTTTGTGTGTGTGTTTAAACTATTTTAAAATGTTTATTATTTATTTACTTTTGTTTCAAACTTTTTTTTAAATTCTAGTTACTTAACATACAGTATAATATTGGTTCCAAGAGCGGAATTTAGTGATTCATCACTTACGTATAACACCCAGTGCTCATCACAACAGTTGCCTTCCTTAAGGCCCATCCCCCATTTAGCTCACCCCCCACCCACCTTTCCCCCAGGCAACCCTCAGTTTTTTCTATACAGTTAAAAGCCTCTTATGGTTTGGCTCCTTCTCTTCCCCCCACATTCCTTATGTCCAACTGTTTTGTTTCTTAAATTCCATATATGAGTGAAATCATATGGTATTTGTCTTTCTCTGACTTATTTCACTTAGTGTAATATACTCTAGCTCCAGGCACATCATTGCAAATGGCAAAGTTTTCTTTTTGATTGCTGCATAATATTTCATTGTATATAAATGTGTGTGTATATATACATATATACATATATATATTTCACAACTTCTCCATTCATCAGTTAATGGACATTCGGACTCCTTGCATAATTTAGCTATTGTTAATAATGCTGCTATAAACATTGGAGTTCATGTGCCCTTCCAAATCAATACTTTTTCTTTATCATTTGAATAAATACCTAGTAGTGCAATTGCTGGGTCATAAAGTTGTTCTATTTTTAACTTTTTGAAGAATCTTCATGCTGCTCTCCAGAGTGCCTGCACCAGGTTGCATTCCACAAAAGTGCAAGGGCATTTCCCTTCTTCCAAATCCTGGCCAACATCTGTCATTTCCTGATTTGTTAATTTTAGCCATTCTGACCGGTGTGAGGTTATCTTTTCATGGTTTTCATTCGTATTTCCCTGATGATGAGTGATATTGAGCATATTTTTGCATGTCTGTTGGTTATCTGTATGTCTTCTTTGGAAAAATGTCTGTTCATGTCTTCTGCCAACTTATTAACTGTGTAATTTGTTCTCTAGGATGTTCAGTTTGATAAGTTCTTTACAGATTTTGGATACTAACCCTTTATTAGATACATCATTTGCAAATATCTTCTCCCATTTTGTGGCTCCATTTTACTTTTGTTGTTTCATTCATTATACAGAAGCATTTTATCTTGATGATGAAGTCCCAATGATTCATTTTTGTTTTTGTTTTCCTTGCCTCTTGGAGACATGTCTAGTGAGACATTGCCATGGCTGAAGTCAGAGTTTGCTGCGCACATTCTCCTCTAGGATTTTGATGGTTTCCTACTGTATATTCCTGAATGCTTATAAATTTAGGCATCCCTTAGATATTTTTCTGATATTCTGTAATTATACACATGTGTATCTGCATGTATGTATCACATGTACAAGCACCTGTGCTTATAAACACGTTGACAAGTTTGGCTAAAGTGATAACAAATGAAGAATTAAATTTCAAGAATATTATGTATTTTAGTATAGTACCATTAGAAATAAATTTTATGTAATATTCAATCTCATTGACACTGACAGATTATTGAAATCAGAAAAAGCTGTAAGAAATTGCTATTTATTTGTATATATATCTAGACAAACAATGTGACTTATTTTCTTAAGTTATATGTAAGCTTTTGGTGTACAATTCATCAACATAAATACAAATTTAATAAATGAAATGCAACATTATTTCTAAGGACAAATTCATATAAACTTCAGAACAAGGGAAAACCTTTCTTAGCCTCATTAAGTCAAAACTAATTCCTTTTCCTATTTTCCTATTACTTCTCTGTCATAATTCTGTTAATTGCTTTAATGTATGTTTCCTGCCATACTACCATGAGCACAGGGTAATAGACTGAATTCCAAGAGTGCTATTTTAATCGCTTTGGTATTTCCTACTTTTACCATTGGACAGTGAATATTTGGTTCTTAATAAATTCTTAAATGAATGAATGGAATAAACTAATACTCAGTGTATTATTGATTTCCATTTTTTCTTTTTTCTTTTTTTTTTTTTTAAGATTTTATTTATTTACCTGAGAGAGTGAGAGAGAGAGCCTGAGAGGGGAGAGGGTAAGAGGGAGAAGCAGACCTGCCGAGCAGGGAGCCTGATGCAGGACTTGATCCAGGGACTCCAGGATCATGACCTGAGCTGAAAGCCGTTGCTTAACCATCTAAGCCACCCAGACACCCTATTTTTTCAAGAATTTTAAAAAATCAGCCTCTATATAGCTTTTCAGTTCCTTTGTTCTTAGTAATATTTACTTTAAAATCTAGCTTTTTCTTGGAAACATAAGCATATTCTTTATCATTATTTTGGGGCAAAAATGGTGGAAATAAATCTATATTTTCTTCAGGTTGAGAGGTATCTATTTTTTTCTCTTTTGGTATTTTTTCAGTTTTTTTAAAGAATAATTGAGAAAAATAGTATGTATTTAAGGTATAGAGCATCATGATTTAGATATACCTTAGAAAATGATTACTATAATCAAGCTAATTAACACATTCATCATCTTAAATAGTTGTCTTTTTTGTTTGTGGTCAGAATACTTAAGATCTACTCTTTTAGCAAATTTCAAGTGTACAATGTTATTGACTACAGTAAACTTGCTGTACATTAGATTCCCAGAATTTATTCACCTTATAACTGTAAGTTTGTACCATTTAAGCATTTTCCATTTACAACAACATGGAAAAACCTGGAGCTATATCTTTTTCTTTCTTTCTTTCTTTCTTTCTTTCTTTCTTTCTTTCTTTCTTTCTTCTTTCTTTACTTCTCTTTCTTTCCTCCTTTCTTTCTCTCATTTACATTATATTTATTTTAATTCCAGTATAGTTAACATACAGTGTTATATTCGTTTCAGGTGTATAATATAATGATTCAACAGTTCCATACATTCCTCAGTGCTCATCGTGGTAAGTGTACTCTTAATCCCCTTCACCTCTTTCACTCATCTCCCACACCCACCTTCCCTATTGTAACCATCCATATGTTTTCTATAGTTAAGAGTCTGGTTTGGGGTTTTTCTCAAACACTTCCCTCAAACAGGAAGGGTTATCCCTTCCCGTTTTGTTCATTTGTATTTGTTTTTTAATTCCACATGTGAGTTTTCACTCTTTTTATCTTTCTCTGACTTATTTTGCTTAGCTTTTATACTCTCTAGATCCATACACATGTTGTTGCAGATGGCAAGATTCCATTCTTTTTGTGGCTGAATAATATTCTATTTTCTGTGTGTGTGTGTGTGTGTGTGTGTGTGTGTATAGATAGATATATCTATAGATAGATAAATAGATATCTACATCATCTTTATCCATTTATCTATCAATGGACTTTTTTAAGGACATTTTTTTATCCATTTATCTATCAATGGACTTTTTTAAAGAGCCTCCATACAGTTTTCCACAGTGGCTGCCCCAGTTTGCATGTCCACCAGTAGGGTACAAGTGTTATGGCAAGTATGAATGATCTCACTATGCTTTTGATTTGCATTTCCTTGAGTCATGTTGAGCATCTTTTTTTGTGTGTCCATTGGTTATCTGTATGTCTTCTTTGGAAAAATGTGTTTTCATGTCTTATTAATTGAATTACTTTTTCGTGTTGAGTTCTATAAATTCTTTATATATTTTGTATACTATTCCTTTATCAGATATGTCATTTGCAAATATCTTCTCTTTTAAAGAACAACCATTCCACTATTCCTAAGCTACTCAAACCACAGAAAAATGTAGAAGAAACCTCAATTAGTTTTACAAATCTAATAAAAATGTTCATTATTAGCAATTTATAAAAACAAACTCTGATATAAAAATCAGTTCAGAATTATATATAAAATGTCAATATTAGTGATTAAAATCCAGAAATGTAAAAAAAGTAAGCAAGCACTAAGAATGATTCAGCATATGCATGTAAGTGTGATTTAATACCGGAAAATATAAGAAATCCAATTTCCTTTGTCACCAATAGGAGACAGAAAAATGTGATTATATTTATATTTCATAAAGTGTTATTCACTACAATTCAAGCACTTTTCCCCAACAAAATATTGCATAAAACATAAAAGTAAAACTTTTCTTTAAAATATAAAGATCCAGGGCGCCTGGGTGGCTCAGCGGGTTAAAACCTCTGCCTTTGGCTCAGGTCAAGATCCCAGCATCCTGGGATCGAGCCCCACATCAGGCTCTCTGCTCAGCAGGGAGCCTGCTTCCTCCTCTCTCTCTCTCTCTGCCTGCCTCTCTGCCTACTTGTGATCTCTGTCGGTCAAATACATAAAAATAAAATCTTTATAAATAAATAAATAAATAAATAAAATATAAAGATCCTTGGGGCTCCTGGATGGCTCTGTCAGCAAGCGCCTGCCTTTGGCTAAGGTCATGATCCCAGGATCCTGGGATCAATCCCTGTATTGGGCTTCCTGCTCAACAGGAAGCCTGCTTCTCCCTCACCATGTGCTTGTATTCCCTCTCTTGATGTGTGTTTCTCTGTCAAATAAATAAATAAAATCTTAAATAAATAAATAAGTAAATAAATAAAATACAAAGATCTCTTACCAAGAAAGAAAAGAAAGCTGTATCATAAATAGAAAAAATATTAGTTCAATTAAAATTATAAAAGAGTTGTTTAAGATCATCATTAATGAACTTTGTCTCAGAAAATCCCTGCAAGTATAATTTTTTGAAAAGAAATAATATTAATATAGAAATGAGGGAAATTTGCATAACTAACATCTCTTATTGCTGATAATAAAATTCTGTTCACTTAAAAAACCCAGGAAGCTCAAGTAAAAAAAATATACATATTTTATAATATATATATTTTATATATATTATATATGTATATATATTAAATAAGTGGATAATGTAAGGTAGGCAGACACATAGGAAATACAAGAAAATTAATAATCCTTGCTATTAGTGCTACAAAGATATAAAATAAAAGTGAAATAGACAGAAGATTAGTGAAAGCTAAAATTTTTGTATGTCTTTAATGCAAATCCAATATACTTAAAGCAATTCCCAAAAGAGTACAGTTTTCAGAATCAGATAAATCTATACTGAAATATATATATAGAAGATGGGATGCCTTAGGGTTTCAGTCAGTTAAGCATCTGCTGGTCATGATCCCAGGGTGCTGGGATTGAGTCCTGCATAGGGCTCCTTGCTCAGGAGGGAGGCTGCTTCTCCCTCTGCCTGCTGCTTGTTCCTGCTTGGACTCTCCCTCCCTCCTTTCCTCCCTTTCCTCCCTCTCTCTTTGTCTCCCTCTGACAAATAAATACATAAAATCTTTAAAAAAAGAAACATATATAGAAGAATAAGTGCCATTAAAAAGAACAAAAAATATTTGAAAAAGAAGTACAAATGTGGCCTATCAGATATCAAAACAATAATAAACAATACTATAAATAAGTCAATCTGATGTTGATGTATTTTAAGACCATCTTGAATTTTCATGGGAAAAGCAAAGGAACTATAGCATTAGAAACACTAATGCTATAAAATAAATGTGAGAAATGTATTTTCTTTTTAAAGATTTTGTTTATTTATTTGACACACAGAGATCACAAGTAGGCAGAGAGGCAGCAGAGAGAGAAGGAAACACACTCCCTGCTGAGCAGAGAGCAGGATGTGGGGCTGGATCCCAGGACCCTGGGATCATGACCTGAGCCAAATTTAACCCACTGAGCCACTCAGGCACCCTGAGAAATGTATTTTTAATTAAGATGACAGGTTTCTTAATAGGAAAACTAATATCATAATCCTAGTAAGTTAATAAATGACTAATTTAGGGGGGGAAAAAAGCTTAGGGCAGAAAGAGATGAGGTTAATATCTATATAAAGATTTCACAATTTAACAAGAATGGAATAAACAACCTAATAGAAAATAGACCAAAGCTATAAAGAGACAATTCACATAATTGAAACTCCAAAAACTGCTACAGTCTAAGGTCAAAAAAAAAAAATAAAACAGCATGAAAAGTTATATAAAATAGGTAGAGTTAAGAGAATTGCAGAATTAAACAGCTATGTGGCTCTAATGAATAAGTGAGATAAAGTTTATTTTTATTCAGTCCTAGTATTATAAAATTTTCAGATAGCATTATGGTAACAAATGTCTCGTAGCACCCAGTTGGCTCATTTAAGCATCTGCCTCCTGCTCAGGTCCTGATGCCAAGAAGAGATAGAATCCCCCATCTGGTTCCTTGCTCAGTGGTAGCCTGTTTCCCTCTCTGCCTGCCACTCCCCCTGCTTGTGCTCTCTCTCTCTCTCTCTCTCTCTCTCTCTCCTTCTGACAAATAAATAAATAAAATCTTTAAAAAAAACAATAAACAAAGAAAACAGTCAAGGAATACAATAGACAGTGTTAAAATTTTAAGGTGATGTAATGGTTAAATCAAAAACACTTGGCTGTTTTCTACTCCCATTACTTCTTTCTTTCTCTGGTCTTCTTCTTGTACTTTCTGTTGCTGCAATTCTATCTGCCTGGGAAAGCATCTTATTGAAAGTGCAGATAGCCAGGGTTGGGTGCATTGCTGCTCATTTAATGAAGCACCAATGTTGAGAAAACTTGTCGATGTCACAATGATACAGCTCTCTTCTCCAAGGGCACAGCTGAAGACAGAGAAAAATTAATGGCAAACCTTTGCAGAAAACTTACTGGACTTGCTATATATCAGTCACCATGTCCAACACTTTGCCAGGAGCTCCTAACAGCTGCCCTTGGAGGCAGATTCTATCATCAATTCATCATCAATATATAGATGAAGAAATTGGGGCTTATCCAAGATAATACTGGTAACAAGTGGTGGATCCAGGATTATGGGTCCAACTGATATGGGCTGAGCCTCTACACTGTGCTGCTTTCAGATCTGCTGTTCTTGTCAAATGTCTCCACCATTGAATGCCTGTATATTTTGATAATTGATGAAGCTACCAGTGCCTCTGTTGACTCTTCCCTTCAGCTGTCTGAGCCATCCTTCTCCCCAGTTATATAAGTCTCAATGCATTAAAACCTTAACACTTCCCTCATCCAGTAGCTTTTACCATGTATCTTTAATGACCCATCTATTTTGGTGTGACTTTTATTTTTAGTGTTTTTCCTTAAAACTTAGGTATCATAAAGGAAGCTAAGTTTCTAACAAACACGACAGCCACCATGCTATGTATTTCTCAAAATTTCCTTCCTCTATTTTCTTCTTCTGAGGCAATCCCTGGTTTCTCTGTGAAAAGACACTGGAAGACATTCCTTCCCTGATATTTCTGAATCCTGAAGTGAGCTCAAGATATATGCAAGCTGGTCATACAAAATTTCTAGTGCAGACCCCTAAAATATTTTGTATTATAATATTTAACATAGCATTTATACTAGTTATAATTTAATATTGTGTTAGTTTAATTACTGTTAATTTAGTTTAATATAGCACTTATAATAGCTTATGTATAAATTATTACTTTTGGGGGAATTCGAGTTATTGCCTGATTTTCTTCATCTTTAATTTTTTAGTTCATAGCTAAATAAATTGTCTAACTTTCACTCTTCTGCCCAAAGACTGAGAAGAATTTAAAGCGATTTTAAGAAACATTTGTTATAAACAAGTTTGTTATTATTATTTTTCTAATACTAATAAAAGTATTTACTAATACTTTAGTATTTTTCTAATACTAAAATGAGTTTTCTCAACATTGGTGCTTCATTAAATGAGCAGCAATGCACCCAACCTTGGCTATCTGCTACATAATTCAGTTTTTCAGATACAATTGTAAAGCATGTACTGCACAATGTTCTTGTGAAAAGCCTGAGTAAAATAAAGTACTAGAAACACAAATACTTTAAGAAGCTAATTGCTCTGTTTGGTAAACTTCCAACAGAACTCCTCCTCTGCACCTGATGTTCCTTTGGAAACCATTTCTATTTCTCAGTGTTGATTTGATTGTATAATTCCTATTAATTATCTTTTGATTATTTTTTGGTGCTTTTCTTTGTATAACTCTTTGCAGGTATGGAATTGGATGTAATAGTTGAAATGGAGAAAAAAAGATTTTTCTTTACCTAATACTGATACTGAAGAAAGATTATACAAAGTTTATATATATACATATATATATATATGTATATATATACACATATACATACATATATATTTTTTAGAATAAAGAGGATTGATGTGTGGAATGTCACCCATGATGTTCTGATCAAATTGCCCGGACTTAGAGAATTCTTTGTTGATGATTGCTTTTTTGGAGATGATTGGGAATGAACTATATTCCTCTGGGAAAAGATAAGCTATTTTCTCCAAAGGGAACAGATCTTCCAACTAACAGTCATCTGTGGACCATGAAACTTTAGAGCCTTAAATCGTACTTTGGGAGAAGGAACACAGAGACAAAAAAAAAAAAAAAAATCTCCTTCCTCCTTCTTAGGTGGAGACTTAGTTTGGTTCACACTGCTATGAGATCAATTCACAAGAACTGAAGAGTAGGTAAGCTCTCCTTTGTCAGATGAAGAGATACGAAAAGCCAGTCCAGGTGGTAGCCTGGAAAGAGATCTGTGAAAGGTTATCACCTATGCAGTACTTATAAGTATTTTCTATTGTAATTCCTTTCAGCTATTGGCAAGGTTTTAATATTGGCTGCCTAAATAAAATAACTTTGTTCCATTTTTTTTTCTGAAAAAAATTAGGGATACTCTTGTACTTACATTTGGGGTGAAGTATAAGAGTATAGAAGAGTCCAGTGTTCTCTACAGCACTGTGACTACTCTTTGGGTATAGTTACTTGTCAGTCTCACAGAGACCAGAGACAAAGGCAGGTAGAGGAGCAAGAACAGGAAATCTGAACCATAGGACTTGTTTCAAGCATGAATAAATCAGGATACAAGTAAATTGTCAGAACTAGCTGGCAGGTAAAACTAAGGAAACCTAATTTTCTCCGATGAAAATAGAGTGAGTGCAGCAGAACCGTGACTTCATGATTTGGAGCATGTACATCTAAATTTCAATTTAGTAAAGACGCCCAAATGAAAATTATATGTAATCATGTTCTATAGTAATTTCCTCTAGCTTCACTTTTCTGAAAGAAGATATTGTAATGAAGTGGTTGAATTGAGGGTGTAGAAAGAGATGCTGAAGAATGGGATTGTAATAACGTACCATCCAATCATTTATAAGATAGTTTTCTCTATATGTAAAGTAAATTGGGTAACAAAGTTACCTGGGGAAAAGCAGTATGAGCTAATGACTGAAGATGAAGGAATACCTACAGTAAAATTTTGTTTCTGGCAAGCATAAATGTGGAGATTAAAGGAATTGGTCACTATCTTTATTGACTTTGTCCATAATCTATAAACAGCCCAAGACATGAAACAGAAAAGAAAAAGGTTACTAAGAGGGGAAAAAATGATAAAGAAAGGAAAAAAAAAGACTCTATCGAGATTGAAGGAAATCAAACACCTAATAGAGTGGCTGACCAGAGACCCCAAATTTTTTTAAGAATAACCAAACTTGGAATGTGTCTTTAGTGAATGCACTGTCATGCTGTTCTTGCTTTTCAGCACTACTTTAAAGAAATTTCTCCTCTCCAATTCCATGCGATTTGTTTGAGACAATTAATCAGGCCACCACAGCCTTCTACCCCAGATGCACAGACAGTAATAGAAGGGGACATGCGTGCCATGTTTTCCACACCATTTAATCTCACGGATGAAATTTTTCCACCTGAATTCTGAGTTAAACATTGAACTTTGGATGATTGTTTATAAGTATGCCAGGGAAAGTGTTTCAAAAAAGGCTTTGATGAGCTCTTGCATTTTCTGAGTTATTGGTTATAGATCTGTAATATACACAGATACATTCATATTCTTTCCAATAGTTAATCTATTTGGTCCAGTGGGAAGCTATTATTATATCTTTCTAATAATGGTTTATTGTTTTCCTTAACTAGGATTTCCTATAGGCTAGTTCTAGTGTTCAATATCAAATAACCTTACCTAATAGAGGACATGATACAAATGCTGTCAGAAACTCAGAAGGACAAACTTAGAATGTTAAATCTTTAATGCATTTCTTGTGAATAAATACTATGGACCATATACTGCTATGTAGATACCTGCAAAATCATAGTTTAAGACTAAATATGAGATGACAGTTTTTTGCAAACAAATGTGTGTGTTGTGTGTATATATCATATATATATACAAATAATCATCTCATTTTCCTTTAAGGATATAGCCACGTGGCAAAGTGGGAATGGGGAAGGAATTATGATTGAAGATATTTGCTGGAATCTGAATAATCAGAGAAAGTGGCAAAGACTTACAAAAGCCTTGTTTTATTGCTAGCCTGTTTATTCTGGATGACTGTTTGTGTGCAGCATATCTCATCTAAATGCATTCAAATTAATAAGATTTATAGTCTTCTTTAACAAAATATATTTGACCGTGATTTATACTGTGACATTAATTTATACAGTAAAATATTAATTTACAACTGCGGAGGACTATGAGCAAGGGAATCATATTATGAAAATATTTTACCATTATCTTCTCCAGTGCCTGGTCAAAATATGTTACTTTTCCAAATTTAAAGAGCATAATCTTTTTTTACTGCATTTTTTCTGAATCTTCCCATGTTTAGCTCCTTTCAAATTTCTTAGAGAGCTAATGTCATTATGGAAAAGTAGGATTTTCTTTCTTCTTTTTTTTTTTAACCACCTTCATCCATTTTGCCTACCCACCACTGCCCACCTTTAGCAATCATCAATCTCTTCTCTGTATCTATGAGGGTTTTGTTGATGTGAAGATTGTACATATAAATTAGATCTATAGGTATTTATCTTTCTCTATATGACTTTGATCACTTAATTTAATGCCTTCATCACCCATCCATGTTGTTGCAAATTCTGAAGGCAAGATTTCCTTTTTTGTGGATGGATAATATTCCCATGTGTATGTGTGCTGTGTGTGTGTAGTCATATTTTCTCTAGCCATTCATCCATGGATGTACATTTAGGCTGCTTCCATGTCTCAACTATTATAAATAATGCTACAATGAACATAGGGGTACAGATATCTTTTCAGGTAAAAGTTTCCATTTCCTTCAGGTAAATACCCAGAAGGGAATTTGCTGGTGTATATGGTACATCTATTTCTGATTTTTTGAGGAAACTCCATCCTGTTTTCCACAGTAGCTGCACCAATTTTCACCAACAGGACACAGGGTTTCTTTTTCTCTATGGGATCGCCACCTTTGTTATTGCCTGTTTTTGTTTTTGTTTTTATATTTGTTTTTTGGTAACAGCTATTCTAACAGGTGTTACATGATACCTCATTGTGATTTTGATTTGCATTTCTTTGATGATTAACAATGTTGAGCATCTTTTCAGATATTTATTGGTCATCTGTATGTCTTCTTTGGGAAAGTGTCTATTCAGACTCTTTGCTTACTTTTTAATCTACTTAACTTATTTTTATTTTGTTTTGGTTTGGTTTGATTTTGTTATTGAGTTGTATCAGTTCCTTATATATATTAGCTATTAATCTCTTATCAACTACATGGTTTGCAAAAGACATGTTTGCAAATTATTTTTTTGTAAATATTTTCTCCCATTCTGTGGGTTGCCTTTTCATTTTACTGGTGTTTTCCCTCACTTTGAAGAAAGGTTTTAGCTTGATATAATACCACTTGTTCGTTTTTGCTTTTGTCACCTTTGTTTGTGGTGTGAAATTGAAAAAAAAAAAAATCATTGCCAAGACCAGTATCAAGGAGCTTTCCCTGTATGTCTTCTAGAGTTTACAGTTTCAGGTCTTACTTACATCCAAGTCTATAACCCATTGTGAGTTTATTTTTGTCTGTGATGTAAGATAGTGGTTCAATTTTTCTTTTGTATAGCTGTCCAGTTTTCCCAATACCGTTTATTGAGGTGACTGTCCTTTCCCCATTGTATATTCTTGGCAACGTTGTGGTAATTTAATTTACCATAAATATTGAATGTATTTTTGTTCCAAACAAAAGAGTAGATATTTTAAAGCTTCTCTTCCAAGTACTCATCTAGGAGCTTTGTAATTTAATGGCACATTTTGTTATTAGATACTGAGAAATCATACCTCCATGAATAATCAGAAAAATCCTAATATTATTTTACTTTTTATCCCAAGGAATAACATTTTAATCAGTATGCACTCTCTCTTAAACCATATCTTTGTATTAAAAAAAAAAAATCCGGAGCAAATTTTCACACATGCTCCTTAGAAAAACATGAAAAATTGTTTTAGTTTCCTATTTGCTGTTGTAAAAAATCCCTACCAACCTAACAATACACAAATGTATTATTTTACAGTTCTGGAGATCAAAAGTCCAGCATGTATCTTATAAGCTAAAATCAAGCTATAGAATTGTGTTTCTTCTATTAGCTCTAGAGAAAAATCCATTTCCTTGCCCTTTTCCACTTCTAGAGGTCACCTGCATTCCATGTGACTAAGCCCTTTTACTCATCTTCAAAATGCCTCACTCCTTACCTCTACTCTCCCCACCTCTTTTCCTCTTTCTGACTCAGATATTCTTGCCCGCCTTTTATATAAAAAGACCTTTGTGATTATATCAAGGCCTATGTGATAATCCTAGATCATCTCCACATCTCAAGATCCTTAGTATAATCATATCATTGAGTCCCTTTTACTAAGTAAGTTAATACATCCACAGGTCATGGGGTTTAAGATCAATTTTGGAGAATCTTTATTCAGTCTGCTACACTATTCCCAATCTTAAAAACAATGTAGTATAAAAAAGGGCTGTGCAAAATCATCAAAGAAAAATGAATTTTAAAGTTTCATTACAGTGTCGGAATGCTGTCAACATAATTCCATTTAACTTTTCCTACTTTAAAACTGTAGAGCATATCAAATTATATAGGACAGAATGTTATTAACTACAAAGCAGTTTGTTGGAGAGGTCACCAGCATGGCTGTGGTGTATATTTGAATAATAGAAACAACAAGGGACAAAAATAGTTTAAACTAATTGTTTATTCATGAAATTTCAGACAGTGGGAGTGGGGCATAAAAATAGTAAATAAAGCAAGTGTGGGTAGCTGCAAATATGGATGAAAGAATGAATAAAGAAGTAAATGAGCTGGTAGGTAATGGAATAACAAAATAATGTGAGAAGACATGCAAAATAATGAATGAAAATAATGAATGTAAAAATTATAAAATTTGGAATAAACATTGCTTAAAGATTTTATTTGACAGAGAGATAGAGAGAGGAGCAGAAGTAGGCAGAGTGGCAGGCAGAGGGAGAGAGAGAAGCAGACTCTCCATTGAGCAGGGACCGCGATGTGCGGCTTGATCCCAGGACCATGGGAGCATTACCTGAATTGAAGGCAGATGCCTAACAAACTAAGCCACCAGACATCCCTGGAATAACATATTTTTAAGAGTTGAAAAAAAAATTATGTTTGTTTATTTACCTTCAATTTTTAAGACATTTATATTAAGGTATAATCCAGATAAGTCCAACTGATAAGCAGTAATTGTAACACACTGAAGAAAACTATTTGCAAGTTACATGTCAAAAAAAAAAAAAACTGAAATGCAAAATACACAAGGAGCTCTTACAACAATTAGAAATAACTAGAAAGTAGGCTAAAGTTCACAAGAGATACTTAACCAAAAAAAAATTACAAATATCAAATAAGCATATGAAATGATGCTCAACATAAGTTTACATTAGGGAAATCCAAATTAAAACCGGAATGAGATACCAATACATACCTGTTAGAATGATTAAAATTCAAAAAACTGACATTGTCAATTGTGGGTAAGGATATGGAACAACATGAACAATTATTCACTGCTGGTGAGAATACAACATTGTATGCTCCACAGTTTGGCAGATAATTTGACTGTTTCTTGCAAAGATAAACATAACCCCACCATATGATCCAGCTACTGCACTCCTATGATTTTATTCAACTGACCTGAAAACTTATATACACATAAAAACTTGAACAAGAATATTTATAGCCACTTTGTTCATAATTGCCCCAAAGTGAAAGCAATCAAGGTGTCCTTTAACAGGCAAGTTAAAACACACACACACACAAACACACACACACAGTGGTGCATCCATAGAATAGAATACTAATAAGCAATACAAAAAGAGTGAGGTACCAAACTAGGTAAATATATGCACAGAATTTAATGGGATATAAAGAACAATGAATTAAAAAAGAAAGACTATTAAGAAATCTGGACTGAACTTATTTTTAAGAAATGGAAATAATCTGAATTTTTGCCTTCAATATTTAAGATATGCTACCATATTGATAAATGAGGGTAAAGGCCATATGAAAAGACTACTGTTCAATTACATTTTTATCTAATTATGGTACAATGAAAATGATATAAAGATAATAAACAGATCAGTGGTTGCCATCAGTTCAGAAAGAGGAGAGGGAGCTTGAGTGGTATACCAAGCATAGGGAATTACTTAGGGAACTGAAACTATTCTTATTATACAAAAATCATGGGTACATTCCACCAAGGTTTTGTCAAAGATCATAGAATTTTACTGTACAAAGAGGGAATCTTCCTTTTTTTTTTTTTTCCTTTAAGTAGGTTCCATGCTCAATGTGGGGCTTAAACTAAGGAGCCTGAAATAAAGAGTCACATGTTCTACCAACTGAGATAGTCAGGCATCCCTGTAACACAAAGAGTGAATCTTGATGTATGTAATTCTATAAATATAACTTAGTAGTTGAGGGGATTCTAGGATAAACTATTGTGGTAAAAATCTAAATTACGTGGGTAATATAGAAATGAATGAAATTTGTAAGACTCAAAGCCAAAGAAACTGCACATAAAAGTTGTAATCTAGTCAATAAAATTGTTTCCCACAAGGGCATGGGACAACAATTCTGAAATCATTCTATGAATATACTGTACATGAACAATTAGCAAATTCATAGTAGATGATGGGAACCAGGTTACTCAGTATAGGAGTGTGAGATTACTGACAAGCAAGGGGGTTGATGAAAATGATGTGGAACTGGATTAGAGTGAGATTCATTAGTATGAATTCATGTTGGCTTTAATATAGATGCAGAAATATTTCTCTAAACATAGTAGTTTAGTTATGCCTATATGCACTGGCTAGTAAAGATATACATTTCCTTGCTCTGTTAGCTATGAGAGTCTGGAAGCAACAATAGCCTTGGAGCAAGGAATGCACTCAGTGCTCAAATTTTGGTTTCCAATAGCATTCTCCAATAACTAGGACCCAGGGGTCTTTGGGAAATGGCCATTTTAGAGCTCATTTAAAGAAAATACAAGGTGAGTGGGAGCTTCCTGTAATACCAGAAGCTCAGGAGCACTCAAAAGAAACTACGATGATAAGAGTATATCAAAAGGACGCCAGAGACAACTGAAAGAGCCTCCAGTTAAAGTTTAAATATTTTGAGTAAAAGTAAATTATGTAGTATTATTACCAAAATTATAAAATATATATGCATATATTTGTCTCCACAGATATAATTAAATAATTGAATAAATTAATGATAAATGATAAACTTTCATGCAGAAAAATTTTTAAAAATTTGTAAAAAAAATTATTTGTATACACCACTCCATGTATGATACCCTAATGTGAATGTGGATGATAATTCCCAACCTGTTAAGTACGGTCTAATTTCCTTCACAGGGTACTGTAGTGAAGGGGGTGAAGGTAAATTTATAGGAGAGAAGTCCGAAGAACATTACCTTAGCCAAGTAATCAGAGTTAACAACATCAGTGTTATGATGTCTATAGCACAATATAATGTGATGAGAATGGCATTTACCGGTGTGATTTTCCATCCAAGAACTCCTAACCCCCATCTAATAATGAGAAAAATATGACAGGAACACTAATTGAGAGATATTAAGCAAAATATCTAACCAGTACTTCTCAAAATTGTCAAGGCCATGTAAAATAAATAAAGTAAGAGAAATTGCCACAATTGACAAATGTCAAGAAATATGATGACGAAATGTAATGTAGTAGTCTAGATGGGATCTTGGGCAGAAAGAGGACATTACATAAAAGCTAAGGAAGTCTAAATGAAACATAGACTTTAGCTAATAACAATGTAGTGATATGAGTTCATTTGTTGAAATGAATGTATCATACCAATATAACATGTTAAAAATGGGGGGGCTAGTTTGGGGTATATGAGAACTGCCTTTGACCATCTTTACAACTGTTCTATAAATCTAAAACTGTTCTAAAATAAAAATTAAAGTGAAGCAATTAGCCTGGAAAACTACTTGGGCCTCTTACCAATCACTTTTTCACTGAGCAAACAGCTTGTATAGGAAATTTAAATTAGTTAGTGATCAATTATTCTTGTTATTGCAATAAAGTGTATCTAACAAAAATTTACCTTTTTAACAATTTTAAGCGTATTGTTCTGTGACATTAAGTTCCTTTGCATGTTGAGCAACCATAACCACCAATCATCTCCAGAACTTTTTATCTTCCCTAACTGAAATTCTCTATTCATTAAATAATAATGTCGCATTCTCCTATCCCCCAGACAGCCAGCAATATAACTTCTATCTATGAATTTGACCATCTAGGTACATCATATAAGTGGATACAGGTAATGTCTGGATATTTTAATATGATGGATATTTCAATCAGACATAAGAAATTCAGTTGACTTTGATCCCAGATCCACAAGTAACTATGAGGACATTGTTAGTACGGACTTCATAAGGTTTTGACTCTTATGTTGTGTGTCAATACATATAATACTATTGAATTATATACGGAAAATGATGAACACCACAGCAGTTTTAGCTCTTATTATTCTATTAGCTACATTCAATAAATATTTATTGAAGTTCTTCTGTGGCGGGCAGTTTTCAGTATATACTAGTGAACAAAACAAAGATTCTTCCCATTGCAGAATTTTCTAGTGGAAAGAGTTAGGGAAGGAGAATACAGACAATAAAGCATTAAGTGATAACATTATTATTACTTATTATGTGACAACTGCTAAGAAAAAGCAAATTAAAATTGAGCAAGATATACCTGGATCTCTATATACCATATTTAGTTTTTTTTTTTTTCTTTTCTGAGTCAATAGTTACTTAGAAACAAAGTGTTAAAAAAAAGCAATAAAATAATTTAAAATGTATGGCAAGTTCTGTAAGGTCAGGAGGACAAAGGTGGGGATGTTTGCACTTTTAATTAGTCAGAATAACACTCACTGAGTAAATATCATTAATTAGCCGCATATAGAACAATAGAGAGTTGATGAATTAATGAGCTAGAAAGACCATTTTTATTCTACAAGTATTTAAATTTATTTATTTGGATAGTATGTAAGCCAAAACATCTGCAGGCTGTGTTCTGTTTGTGTGCCATTGTGTTTGACCTCTACTTTAAAATGGGAGATACCTCACAGTAAATGCATTCTAAATTTAGTCTACTAGTTTTGGAAACATTTGTTTTGTCAGTGAATAAAGAGCTACATATAAAAGGAACACTTGAGGCTAATTTTTACCTCCAAGTCAACTCGATTCAATCTAATCATCTACACAATGATTTTTCACGTTAGTATAAATGTGATGGGAATACATGTTAGTTCATTCTTGAACTATTGGATATATTTCTTAACTAATCTCTTTGTCTCCAGGCTCTCTCTTTCTTTCCATCTCTCTACCAGATAGCCCTTCTTAGAACAAATATATTATTGTTTTACTCACTTGATAAGGAAACTTCAGTTGTGTCTCTGTTGCTACTGAATCAAATCCAAATTTTTTTTTCTACAATCTGGTCTCTTTTTGTGTATTACATTTTTCCCAGCTACACTTTTAAATGACATATCATTTCTTGTATGTAACATATAATATTGATACTATATTCACTCATTTCTCCCTTCTATTTCCTCAAACATTAATCAACTCCATATCTTTCTCTGTTGAAATAATACTTTTTCAGTATTGAACATTCAATCTTGTATGATTTCCTCACACCAAAATAATCAACTCTTCTAAAGTCTTAATTTTCCTTGTCAGAATTCTTATGGTAGTATATTTGTTTTGTATTGTACTTCCTCTGATTGGTTTGTATTCCTTGTGTGTTTGAAAAATACTTGCGAATGAAAAATACATATTTTTATTTGTTTACTATTCAGAAATAATTTCAAATACAAAAGGTGCTAAAAAAACAAGTAGTAACAATATAAATGAATGAGAGTCTGCATTTTTCTGTTCATCATCTTATGATTTGAATTAAACCACAGACAAAACCAATTCTTTATATAGATACTTTATCTTGACATTGGCAAATTTTCGTGATGATAGTAGCTCTGATTTATGCTCTTGATAAAGACATAAAAAGGCAAAATAGGAGAGAGATTACTGCAAAAATTATTACTGTCAGTTATAGCTGGAAGTATTCCTGTAGCCCAACATGATAATTAGTTGAGAGAGAGAAAAGGGTGAGAGGGTATAGAGAGGAAAAAGAGAGAGAGGGTAAAAGTTCTGAGAAATGGGTTGCCCAATATCACACTGTTAAAAAGTGAAAGAACCACAGCTTCTAATTCCAAAGCTATTTTTTTCACTGGGACTTTGTCTTCAAATGGCAAATATATATATATATATATATATATATATACACACACATATATGTGTATGTATGTGTGTATATATATATCTCTCAAGAATAGATTATATAAATTAAAAAATAGATCTCACATTTCAAGTTCTTAACTATGAATATCTTAAATATCATTACATTTTGAAGTTATATTTAGGGGATAATTGATATTAGATATTTAAAAATAAGATATAAGAGTCTTCATTTCATAGAAATTTTCATTTGTTTATTTTTATCTCCATATCTGTTTTAGAGAGGATTTTATTTTCTCAACTAAGCACTGAGGTAATCAACTGATTGAAGAAGCCCATGAAGACTCAAATTGCATGAATAAAAATAAATGACACCTAGACATTTAATAATGAAACTGCAGAAAACCAAAGATTAAGAGAATATCCAAAAAAATAAAACCAAAACCAAACCAAAACAAACAAACAAAAAAAAAAAAAAAAAAAAAAACAGAGGTGGGATAGGAGGAAATTCATATTAGCTGCAATGAGGGAAAATTATTCCAATGGCTAAATTTTCAACAGAATCAGTGGAAGAAGTCAATGGATCTCAGTTACATATACTGAAAAATATAACTCTCCATTCAGCAGTAAAAAAATACCTTTCAAGAAGGAGGGCAAATAGGGGCGCCTGGGTGGCTCAGTGGGTTAAAGCCTCTGCCTTCGGCTCAGGTCATGATCTCAGGGTCCTGGGATCGAGCCCCGCATCGGGCTCTCTGCTCTGCGAGGAGCCTGCTTCCCTCTCTCTCTGCCTGCCTCTCTGCCTACTTGTGATCTCTCTCATGAGCAAACCAAAATAGAGTCACCACCAAAAGATGCAAAGCATAAGAAATTTCAAGACTATTGCATAGATAGAAGGAAACTAATACCAGAGAGAAACTTGGTGTAGAACATATTTAGAAGATTAAATAAATAAGTGAACAGGTTTGAAAATCAATTAAATATGTAGATAAATCTAAGTGAATGCTCCTTACAAAAAACAAAAATATTTTGTAAGCTTTAAAATACGCACTTACAGAACTACAGTGCCTGACCTACTTGGTATATAGATTGGAAGCATATAATTGGAGCCAATGTCTTCTAAATTACTTGCAGTTTGGGGAAGCAAAGTCAAAGTCAGAAAACAAACTTTAGTCAAGTGGGAGGTTCAGGTTTTAATTTTTTTGAGTAAAAAAGGTTTACAAAAAATCTAGACAAAATAATGATGAAACATTGAAAGTTTTACTTGAGATTTAAAACAAAAGAAATGAATACTTTTGTCTCTGTCTATATGCTACATGATCCCACTTGACCTAGTCAGAGCAGGAGCCCAAGAATATGAAATAAGTTACAATAATGAAAGAGAAAAACAAAAAGGAGAAAAATAAAACACTATTAATATCACTGGCACTGACTTTACATTTTAGAGTTAATTTTCCAATCTTAGTGACCAGGTTGTGCTCAACAAGATATACTTTTTGCCAGATTCCTCTTTAAATAGTTATGGATGTCTCCAACTAGTAAATGTGGAGAGGAAGGCTGATGCCTGTGATCTTTGAGGGGTTACAAATCAAGAATTTGGCTTTGATCTCTGTCCAAAATAGGATAGCTGTTCTTTTTGCAAAGTTTTCTCCTAGCAAATTTTGTTTTTATGTCACTCATTGTCAGAGGTAGTTACAAGTGAGCAATGTCTAGAATTGTTTTAATAGAAGGAAAAATATAAAAATAAAATAAAAGGAAAAGCATGAAATAAAGAAAACAGTAACCAAATTTCCAAAAAGCCTCTTACCCTTTGTTATGGAAACACCTGAATGTTATAGAGAACTAAAAAAAAAAAAAATCAGACATTCAGAAACCTTATTTATGTTGCAAATAATTTATTTTTATAAGAACTATATGTCAATAGAGTAGAAAAACCACAACTAAAACTTCCATAAGAAAAGACACTGAAATAGAAAGCATTATAGTTTTGATGAAATATTCCCTATAAGGAAAGTCACAATTCTGTAAATAAGATTATACTGTTAAAAATAAAGGAAGTACTCTCTACTCAGATAGCCCATACTGCCCAGACTAAGGGTTGTTTGGCTAAAATATGTAATGCAAAAACATTAGTTAGCCTCTTTTAAAAATAGCGCCTTTTCTGTATACTTCAGTTGCGCTAAAAATGAAAATTAGAACTGAAAAAATTTGGAAAGGTGCAAGAAGACCCAGATTGTGACCTACTTCCTCTGGCTACCAAATCCCATTCACATAACTTCTGAGTCTCGGGTCTCCTCCAAGTTTAGGGAGAAAAGTTGTTGAACTGCCTATCCTTACAATGATTATCACAGAGAGAACAAAATAAAAGGAAAGGTATTTCACAAATGGTAATATTGTAGAATCACTAAAATTCTATTAAATAATGAAACTTTTGAACAGGCAGAAATAAATATAGCATTACTATGTATACCATGTTACATCATCATTTGTAAAGTTCATTGATTCCCTGTACAAAAATATTTTAAAAGTATGAACTCTTACTACTATCTATAATTATAGGTTTTATAATAAAACCTAAATGATACAATGGGGTCAAATCAAAAAATTATTGCAAATTCATTTTCTCTCTTAAAATGATAGAGCATTAATCTTAATGTGATTATAGCAATAAATTAATACACTTCAGTTGTCTTATGCAGGATTACTAGTGGGACAAAGATAATGATTATCAGTGGATCACTCTAATGAAATCCCTTGCTTTAAGGTGGTGCTCTAAGGTAATGCTTTAAGGTGAAAGCACTCACACCCATCCATGCATATATGTAAGTATATATTACATTATATATAATACTACATAGCTTATATATAATATATTGTAATATATTTATGGTGTATAATTACATTTATAATATATGATTAATATGGAATTAATATATAATATATAATTAACATGCATTAAAATTAAATTATTTTAATTAGAGATATGTATGTGATCAATAATACATGATCCATATAAGTGTTACTTCAAATTTATCAGTAACCAAAAATCAGAATTCCCATCAGGAGGAGTTTAAATGAGGAAAATAAGGAAACTTTTTTAAAAAGAAAAGGACTTCTCATTTTACATTATGGCAATTTATTCCAAAAGAGAATTCCTCTTAAAAATATTTAGCATGGGGGGAGGAGTCAAGATGGTGGAGGAGTAGCAGGCTGAGATGACATCAGGTAGCAGGAGATCAGCTAGATAGTTTATCAAACCATTCTGAACACCTTCAAACCCAACAGAAGATTGAAGAGAAGAAGTGCGGCAATTCTAGAAACAAAATTTACCACTTTCTGAAAGGTAGGACCTGCGGAGAAGTGAATCCAAAAGGATGGGAAGATAGACCATGGGGGGATGGGCCAGCTCCCAGCAAGCAGCGGAGCAACAGAGGACAAAATCAGAAATTTTAAAAGTCTGCTCCACTGATGGACACTGCTCCAGAGGCTAAACCGGGGTGAAGCCCATGAGAGACATCGTGATCTCAGGTCCCATGGGGTCACAGAAGGATTGGGGGTGTCTGAGTGTCACAAAGCTCAGAGGTATTAGAGTGAGGAAGCCAGCTACAGAGACAGAACCGAGAAGTGAGCTCTCAACTTGGGGTTACCTTAAACTGTGATCTGTGGCACAGTCAGTCCACTGCTCTTTGAGCAGGGGCCCCACAAGATCTGAGAAGATCCCCCTGGAAGAGTGCAGGTATCTGCTGGGTTTGGAGACTCCAGGCTGGGCTGTGTGCCAGAGACAGAGATGCTTGGTCACAGGCTGGGTGAGCTTGGAGATCTGCCAGAGGCCAGGGAGACAGGAGTGATTGAGTGCTTTTCTCCAAGGGCACACTGAGGAATGGGGCCCTGAGCTCATGGCTCCTTTGGGCCAGAGATTGGGAGGCTTCCATTTTCATTCCCATTCTCCAGAAATCTACAGAAAGCATTCAAGGAGCAAATGTTCCCAAAAGCAAACCCAAACAGATTACTTAATTGGGCCCCTGGTAAGGGTGGTGAAATTCCACCTCAGGCAAAGACACTTGAGAATCACTACAACAGTCCCCTCGCCCAGGAGATCAACAAGAAATCCAGCCAAGACTAAGTTCACTTACCAAGGAGAAGAGCAGAATTCTAGAGGAGGAGAAAGCAAAGCATGGAATTCATGGCTTTCTCCTCATAATACTTTAGTCTTGCAAAGTTATTTTTTTCTTAATTTTATTATTCTCTTATGTTAATTTTTTAACTTTTACTCTTTCCTCTTTTAATGTTTTTTAACTAGTTTATCTTAACAATACCCTTCATAAAAAGAAATCTTTTTGAACCTTCAATATTATAGTCATATTTTATCCTTCATTGTATCTAACTTTATTTTTTGTATACACATAGGGTTTTTTCTTCTAAAAAAATTTGGGATACAACTTCTTCTAATAGATCAAAATATACCCTAAATCTAGCACAGGGTTTTGATCTAGTCTCTAGACTGAGCAAATTCTCTCCATTTTCTTATTCTTTATTCTCCCAACCAACTTATCTTATGAACTCCTTTTTTAGATTTGTTTTTTAATTCACCTTTATGGTCATATTCCATCCCTTCATCTTGTTTATCCTTATTGTATGTGTGTGTGTGTATGTGTGTGTGTGTGCTTGCATGTGTGTATGTATATATTTTCTTTCATCTTTTAAAATTTTGGGAGGTAGTTTCTCCTAAGAGACCAAAATACTCCCAAAATTAAGTGGGTGACTCTGTTCTATTCACCAGTTCAATATACATATTTTCTGGGGCGCCTGGGTGTCTCAGTGGGTTAAAGCCTCTGCCTTCGTCTTGGGTCATGATCCCAGGGTCCTGGGATCGAGCCCCGCATCAGGCTCTCTACTCCGCGGGGAGCCTGCTTCCTCTTCTCTCTCTCTCTCTCTGCCTGCCTCTCCGCCTACTTGTGATCTCTGTCTGTCAAATAAATAAATAAAATCTTAAAATATATATATATATATATATATATATATATACATATTTTCTTTTTTTTTTAATTTTCTTTCTTTTTTTTTCTTGTTTTTCCTGAACTTCTTTATACCCCCTTTCTTCCCCTCTGATTTAGGGTCTCTTCTGATTTGGTTAAAGCACATTTTCCTGGGATCTTTGCCATCTTTTTAGTATTCTCTCCTTCATATACTCTTATCTGGAAAAAATGACAAGGCAGGAAAAACTCACCACAAAAAAAAAGAACAAGAGGCAGTACCAAAGTGTAGGGACCTAATCAAAATGAACATTGGTAATATGTCAGATCTAGAGGTCAGAATGACGATTCTCAAGGTGTTAGCTGGGCTCAAAAAAGGCATGGAAGATATTAGAGAAACCCTGTCTGGAGAAATAAAAGCTCTTTCTGGAGAAATAAAAGAACTAAAATCTAACCAAGCTGAAATGAAAAAGACTATTAATGAGGTGCAATAAAAAATGGAGGCTCTTATTGGTAGGGTAAATGAGGCAGAAAAGAGCATTAGTGATATAGAAGACCAAATGACAGAGAATAAAGAAGCTGAGCAAAAGAGAGACAAACTACTACTGGACCACAAGGGGAGAATTTGAGAGATAAGTGAAACTACAAGACCAAACAGCATTAGAATGATAGGAATTCTAGAAGAAGAAGAGAGAGGGGAGCAGAAGGTTTATTGGAGAGAATTATTGGAGAGAATTTCCCTAATATGACAAAGGGAACAAGCTTCAAAATCCAGGAAGTGCAGATAACCCCCCTCAAAATCAACAAGAATAGGTCCACACCCCATCACCTAATAGTAAAATTTACAAGTCTTAGCGACAAAGAGAAATTCCTGAAATCAGCCCTGGACAAGAAGTCTGTAACATACAATAATAAAAATATTAGAATGGCAGCAGACTTAACCACAGAGACCTGGCAGGCCAGAAAGAACTGGCATGATATATTCAGAGCATTAAATGAGAAAAACATGAAGCCAAGAATAATATATCCAACTAGGCTATCATTGAAAATGAAGGAGAGATAAAAAGCTTCCAGGACAAACAAAAACTGAAAGAATTTGTAAACACCAAGCCAGCTCTCAGGAAAGGGATCCTCTAAGCAAAGAAAGATCCTAAAAATAGTAGACCAGAAAGGAACAGAGACAATATACAATAATAGCCACCTTACAGGCAATACAATGGCACTAAATTCATATCTCTCAATACTTACTCTGAATGTAAATGGGCTAAATGCCCCAATCAAAAGACACAGGGTATCAGAATGGATAAAAAAACAAAATCCATCAATATGCTCTCTACAAAAAAACAAACAAACAAACAAACAAAAAAAACTCATTTTAGACCCAAAGACATATCTAGATTTAAAGTGAGGGGGTGGAAAACAATTTAGCATGCTAATGGACATCAAAAGAAAGCTGGGGTGGCAATCCTTATATCAGATCAATTAGATTTTAAGCCAAAGACTATAATAAGGGATGAGGAAGGATACTATATAATATCAAAGTGTCTGTCCAACAAGAAGATCTAACAATTTTAAATATCTATGTCCCTAACATGGGACTATATAAACCAATTAATAACAAAATCAAAGAAACACATTGACAATAATACAATAATAGTAGGAGACTTTATCGCCCCCCTCACTGAAATGGACAGATCATCCAAGCAAAAGATCAACAAGGAAATAAAGGTCTTAAATGACACACTGGACCAGATGGACATCACAGATATATTCAGATCATTCCATCCAAAGCAACAGAATACGCATGCTTCTCTAGTACACATGGAACATTCTCCAAAATAGATCACATCCTGGTTCATAAATCAGGTCTCAACCGGTATCAAAAGATTTGGATCATTCCCTGCATATTTTCAGACCACAATGCTCTGAAGCTAGAACTCAATCACAAGAGGAAATTTAGAAAGAATCCAATCTCCAAAAGGATACTAAAGAGCATCCTTTTAAAGAATGAATGGGTCAACCAGGAAATTAAAGAAGAATTGAAAAAAAAAATCATGGAAACAAATGATAATGAAAACACAATGGTTCAAAATCTGTGGGACACAGCAAAGGCAGTCCCTAGAGGAAAATATATAGCGATACAAGGCTTTCTCAAGAAACAAGAAAGGTCTCAGGTACACAACCTAACCCTATACCTAAAGGAGCTAGAGAAAGAACAACAAAGAAAGCCTAAACCCAGCAGGAGAAGAGAAATCATGAAGATCAGAGCAGAAATCAATAAAATAGAAACCAAAAAAAAAAAAAAAAAAACAATAGAACAAATCAACAAAACCAGGAGCTGGTTCTTTGAAAGAATTAATAAGATTGATAAAACCCTGGCCAGACTTATCAAAAAGAAAAGAGAAAGAACCCAAATTAATAAAATCATGAATGAAAGAGGAGAGATCACAACCAACACCGAAGAAATAAAAACAATTATAAGAACTTATTATGAGCAACTATATGTCAGCAAATTTTACAATCTGGAAGAAATGGATGCATTCCTATAGATATATAAACTACCACAACTGAACCAGGAAGAAATAGAAAACCTGAACAGACCCATAACCAGTAAGGAGATTGAAGCAGTCATCAAAAATCTTCAAACAAACAAGAGCCCAGGGCCAGATGGCTTCCCAGGGAAATTCTACCAAATATTTAAAAAAGAATTAATTCTTATTCTCCTGAAACTGTTCCAAAAAATAGGAATGGAAGGAAAACTTCCAAACTCATTTTATGAGGCCAGCATCACCTTGATCCCAAAACCAGACAAAGATCCCATCAAAAAATAAAATTACAGACCAATATCCTTGATGAACACAGATGTGAAAATTCTTGCCAAAATATTAGCAATAGGATCCAACAGTACATTAAAAAGATTATTCACCACGACCAAGTGGGATTTATTCCAGGGCTGCAAGGTTGGTTTAACATCCGCAAATCAATCAATGTGATACAACACATTAATAAAAGAAAGAACAAGAACCACATGAAACTCTCAATAGATGCTGAAAAACATTTGATGAAGAGAAGCATGCTTCCGATCAAAACTCTTCAAAGTGTAGGGATAAAGGGTACATACTTCAATATCATCAAAGCCATCTATGAAAAACCCACCACAAATATCATTCTCAATGGAGAAAAACTGAGAGCTTTTCCACTAAGGTCAGGAACACGGCAGGGATGTCCATTATCACCAGTGCTATTCAACATAGTACCAGAAGTCCTAGCCTCAGCAATCAGACAACAAAAAGAAATTAAAGGCATCCAAATCAGCAAAGAAGAAGTCAAACTATCACTCTTTGCAGATGATATGATACTATATGTGGAAAACCCAAAAGACTCCACTCCAAATCTGCCAGAACTTGTACAGGAATTCGGTAATGTGTCAGGATAGAAAATCAATGCACAGAGATCCATTGCATTTCTTACACCAACAACAGGACAGAAGAAAGAAAAATTAAAGGGTCAATCACATTTATAACTGCACCCAAAACCATAAGATACCTAGGAATAAACCTTACCAAAGAGGCAAGGTATCTATACTCAGAAAACTATAAAGTACTCATGAAAGAAATTAAGGAAGACACAAAAAAATGGAAAAAAATGTTCCATGCTCCTGGACTGGAAGAACAAATATTGTGAAAATGTCTAGGCTACCTAAAGCAATCTACACATTTAATGCAATCCCTATAAAAATCCCATCTATTTTTTTCAAAGAAATGGAACAAATAATCCTAAAATTTATATGGAACCAGAAAAGACCTCAAATAGCCAGAGGTATATTGAAAAAGAAAGCCAAAGTTGGTGGCATCACAATTCCGGACTTTAAGTTCTATTACAAAGCTGTCATCATCAAGACAGTATGGTACTGGCACAAAAACAGACACATAGATCAATGGAACAGAATAGAGAGCCCAGAAATAGACCCTCAACTCTATGGTCAACTAATCTTTGACAAAGCAGGAAAGAACACCCAATGGAAAAAAGACAGTCTCTTCAACAAATGGTGTTTGGAAAATTTGACAGCCACATGCAGAAAAATGAAACTGGACCATTTCCTTACAACACTCATGAAAAGAGACTCAAAATGGATGAAGGACCTCAATATGAGGAAAGGAATCCATCAAAATCCTTGAGGAGAACACAGGCAGCAACCTCTTCAACCTCAGCTGCAGCAATTTCTCCCTAGGAACATCACCAAAGGCAAGGGAAGCAAGGGCAAAATGAACTATTGGGACTTCATCAAGATCAAAAGCTTTTGCACAGCAAAGGAAACAGTCAACAAAACCAAAAGACAACTGACAGAATGGGAGAAGATATTTGCATATGACATATCAGATAAAAGTCTAGTATCCCAAATCTATAAAGAACTTATCAAATTCAACACCCAAAGAACAAATAATCCAATCAAGAAATGGGCAGAGGACATGAACAGACATTTCTGCAAGAAGACATCCAGATGGCCAACAGACACATGAAAAAGTGCTCCACATCACTCAGCATCAGGGAAATACAAATCAAAACAACAAAGATACCACCTCACACCAGTCAGGATGGCTAAAATTAACAAGTCAGGAAATGACAGATGCTGGCAAGAATACGGAGAAAGGAGAACCCTCCTACACTTTTGGTAGGAATGTAAGCTGGTGCAACCACTCTGGAAAACAGCATGGAGGTTCCTCAAAAAGTTGAAAATAGAGCAACCCTACGACCCAGCAATTGCACTACTGGGTATTTACCCTAAAGATACAAATGTAGTGATCCGAAGGGGCACGTGCACCCGAATGTTTATAGCAGCAATATCCACAATAGACAAAATATGGAAAGAACCTAGATGTCCACCAACAGATGAATGGATAAAGAAGAGGTGGTATATATATACAATGGAATACTATGCAGCCATCAAAAGAAATGAAATCTTGCCATTTGCAACGATGTGGATGGAACTACAGGGTATCATGCCTAGTGAAATAAGTCAATCAGAGAAAGACAATTATCATATGATCTCCCTGATATGAGGAAGTTGAGAGGCAACATGGGGGGTAGGAAAAGAATAAATGAAACAAGATGGGATCGGGAAGGAGACAAACCTAAGAGACTCTCAATCTCACAAAACAAACTGAGGGTTGCCGGGGGGAGGGGTAGCAAGAGGGTGGTGGGGTTATGGACATTGGAGAAGATATGTGCTATGGTGAGTGCTATGAATGTGTAAACCTGGCGATTCACAGACCTGTACCCTGGGGCTAATAATATATTATATGTTAATAAAATAAGTAAATTATATATGTGTGTGTGTGTGTGTGTGTGTGTGTGTGTGTGTGTATATATATATATATATATATATATATATATATATATGTGGGAGATATATGCGCAGGTGGTCATAGTACACTTCCTCGATGGCCTGGAAGTAGATGACCCCCTTCAGCTTCGTCTCGTGCTTGTCCACATAATAGGAAAGGGTGCGCTTGAGCCAGTCGAACACAAACCAGCGCTTCTTCCACGATTTAATCTTGCCGCCCATCTTGACCAAGTAGCCGCGGCAGACCTTGCTGCTGAGCACCACGTGCAGACAGGTGTCGACGCCGTGGCCCGAGGACTCGATGTGGGTCTTCAGGTCAAAGTCTTCCTTCCGGATCGGCAGGTAGCGGGTCAGGGGCTGGGCCTGGGAAAACTGTTTCTCCCGCATTAGCATGGGGGTCTCCTGTGTGTCTCAGTTGGTTAAGTGATAGCCTTTGGCTCAGGTCAGGATCCTGGAGTCTTGGGATCCAGTCCCACAGTGGGCTCCCTCTCAGCAGGGAGTCATCTTCTCCCTCTGACTCTCTCTCCTCTTGTACTCTTTCTCTCTCATTCTCTCTCTCTCAAATAAATAAATAAAATCTTAAAAAATATTTAGCATGCTGTACAAAAAGCAACAAATAACCTATTAAAATATATAGTTACGTTAAACTTATAGAAATAAATTACCGTAACTAAAACAAGGAGAGTACAAAAAGAAGGTAGTATACATGTGCTAAAGTCAGTCAAAACCCAAGGGATTTTCAATCTTGGAATTTAAGGCAGCCTGGGATATAAGAAAAACTAACTGTGTTCCCATTACTTAAGGGAGTGAATTAAAACACAGTATGAAGTAGGGTGAGGGACTTTAATGCCCTGTGCACATTGTTTAAAAATTCTGTTTTCTAAAGATTGTAATTAAGGGAATGTGCCTTTTTTGGTCTTTTTTTTTTTTTAAGATTTTATTTATGTATTGAGAGAGAGAGAGTGAGAGAGAGCATGAGAGAGGAGAAGGTCGGAGGGAGAAGCAGACTCCCCATGGAGCTGGGAGACCGATGCAGGACACGATGCTGGTACTCTGGGATCATGACCTGAGTCGAAGGCAGTTGCTTAACCAACTGAACCACCTAGCAACCCCTTTTTTGGTCTTTATCTCAAGGTTGAAAATACCTCACATGAAAATCTATAACAATAGCTATACCTCTATGTGCACTTGGGGATTTGGGTTCACAACTCCAACCAATGTACTTAAGTTAAAGCAATCTGCAATAAGAAGCACTCAGCAGAAGGAATTACAAATGAAGATTAACCAAATATAAATTCAAACTTAAAAATGAAGCAAAAGACCCAGAAGTCAGACTTTTTGGCAGAAAGCAAGATCATCATTCTCTGTCTCTTTTTATAAGGGCACTAATCTCATCTGAGGACTCCATCCTCCTGTCCTAATCACCTCCCAAAGGCCCATACCTCTTAATACCATCACACTGGAGCTTAGGATCTCAACATATACATTTTGGGAAAACAAACATTCAGTCTAGAGTACATGTTATAGTACAGTACTACCACAATCATAAACATGTTCCCAATGTCCTTATAACAAAAACAAAAAGACAACAAATTATTAGTAAAAAGAAAATAAAATGTGTCTTTTATATATAATTTCATAACAAATGTATTTTAAGCAATAAACTAATCTCCAAAAAATTTGAAGGAAAAATATGAATAGGTTTAGCTAAAATAAAAATAATCAAGTAATTTAGTAAACCATGTCTATTTTTGAAAAAAGAATATTAACTAGTTGTAAGGCAAAGGTAGTACCGGAAAGGAATCTGAAAACACATATATAACAGCAAGATTAAAGCCATATAGTACATAAGAAAAAAATATTTTTAAATATCCAGGAAAATTAGACAAAAAAGAAGAAAATGACAATATTATTTAAAAAGTACCAAATTTCAAATACTTAAAAAAGTCCAACAATAAAAAAGTGGTTAGAAAATTATACTTAACCATGCTGGAGATGTTATGTGACCTCCTAAATGATGCTAGTGGTATGTTCATTCATTAACAAAGACATTTCTCAATGATAATCTTTTATGTGCATTTGAACAGAATATAGAACAGCATGTATGTATGTTATGTGTGCACATATAAAACATTTTTTTAAAATCTGTACATGTGTCTTCATGGCTTTATATGACAGCAGAACCAAACCTGTATATACACTATCTTCTCTTAAGAAAAAAAAAAAAAAACAAATAAGAAGGATAAACCCAACGTAATAGGGCAGACAAGTAAAAGGAAAGTAGCAGAGGTGTTTCAATTTTAACCTGAGAAAAAAATAAAAAGACTTTGACTTGGGAAATAATTATGCAAACTAATAATAATAGAACATTTGCTATATTTGAGGCAGTATGCTCATTTACTTAAATTCTTATACTTTCTTTAAGTCAATTAAGCAATGCTGCCAGTTGAATAATACTGCACAAGCAGAAAGAAAGGCAAACTGATACTGTGAAGCTGACCCAAAGTTACAACAGAGTAACTAAATAGCCGAGCTGGGCTCCCAAGCCATTTTGTTGTTGTTCTAACATCTATTAACCACTATTCCTAGCAGTAGCAGGAAGTGAAGCAACTCTATAACATAGGTCTATAACCTAACATATAAACTATTAATATCACAATGTCCCTAAAATCAGACAGAGGCATTTTCTTATTTTTTTAGACTAGTAGTAGCTTACAAAAGAAATAGAGAAATAAAACAAAAATGAGAACCAAAACCAAAACTGGCTTCAGATTTACGGTTACCAGCATTTATAACTACTCTTTATCAGCAATTTACCATATTTGTGATGCAAATTTTCCTGTATGCCATATGTGCATTGGCCAGATGAATAGTGGTTAAGATTTAGAAAAGAATTTAACAATATTTATGCTAACCACTCAACAATGTAATTGGAAAAGTCTTGAGTAATTATACAGCTTTGGAAAGTAAAACATCCATCTGTGCCATCCCATTTGTAGTTTTTGAAGTAAATTGCATTTTCTAACTATTACCACAAAGGGTCAGGTAAATCAAGCCATATAATGCAAGGCAATTTTAAAAATGAAATGTATAGAAATATTTACATGAAAAACGTCATATATATCAGTTAATATACTTAACCTTTGAAAGATGTAAATTTGTAATTACACAAATAAAATAAGCTATGTTGTGTGAAATCAATTTATGTGTCCTGTGGAAGTTACTGCAGTCATTAACATTGGAGTAGCTTATTTCATCAATATTCTTATTAACAGATGAGTGTATTAAATATTCTCTGATTTTTAAATAAAAATATTAAATTATTTAGTGTTTACTTACATTAAAATATGATTTACAGCAAATATAGTATGTCAAGGCTCACTGGGAAATTTGTAATAGTAGAGATGTGCTTCACTTCTCAAAGTTTGTGATAAATTATATGTATATCAAATTCCTGAAAAAATTTTATATACCATGAGGGAATGTACACAATAGATGAGTCTGAATTATTTTCCAAAGTAAAAAAATATATATTTCATCATACATGAACATCACAATGTGTATTTCTTTAATTAATACATATTTCATTATTTTAGATGTCTTAATGTCCTGTCTTGTTATAGAACCTGGACTGGATTGCCTGACGGAAGAACCAAGTGGCATTCAGAGATCTTGGAGAAAGGAGGTTTATTTAATGCCTCCAGGCTCAGAGCAGAGTGATCTCCCAAGGTCTGAGCCTGGAGCACAAACAAAGGGGGTTGTTTATATACTTTTACTTCCATATCTCTGGCACTTTTGAACCTGCACCGGGTGCAGCAGGAGGGAAAACCCAGAATGGTCCTAGGCCAGGGACTGGGATTCCCCTGCTGGGTTGGTCAGCCACCTTAGAACATAGATTTCCCTTATCAGTCTTATCAAACAAGTTTCCAGTCTTAAACACATAACACACAGAACTGTGGATACATGCTGGTGTGCGAACAGATGTTTATAACATTTTATTGTAATGCTTTCTTGAAACCTAAGATTTTCTTTGGACATTATACAATGACACAATATCATGACCAAAAGATCTAAAGTGATAATGTTTCTGTGTAGTCACTAAATCAACATAGTTTGTACCAACTCTGTCTGTTGAGGCAGATGTCTCAATAATAGTACATAATTAAAGAGTGATGATACTAGTCCTGTAGAAGCTTGAACATTTAACATGGAGAGAACATGATGTCATTTTAAGTTGCTATACCCCAAAGAAAACAAATGAATAAAATATAAATTCTTATGCTTCAACTAATTCTGATTTCGGTTAATCCTGGCAAGAGAAAGGAGTTGACAAATCACCTGATACAAACCTCTGATTTTGTAATTCAGGAACATGATATCAAATACAACAAGTACTAACTAAAGTACTTGCTGTACTCAAGTACTCAGATAATAATGGAGATGTTCTAGAACTTATTTCTGCTACTATACTCTCCACCAGAACCTACTTTTATGGACTAAGTTGTAACCCCCGCCCCCCAACTAAATTCATTTACTGAAATCCTATCACCTAATGTGACAGAATTTAGAGATAGTGACTGTAAAGAGGTAAGTAAAGTTAAATGAGGTCACAGGGGTGGGGTCCTAACCCAGCAGAGTTGTTGTCCTTATAAGAAGAGGAAAAGATACCAGGGAATATATGCCCACAGAGTAAAGGGCATATGAGGACATAGCAAGAAGAAAGCCATCTGCAAGTTAAGGTGAGAGGCTTCCGGAGAAAACCACCTTACCAGAATTTGAATTTTTAGCCTTTGAAACTATGACAAGTACATTTCCGTTGAAACCATGCAGTATGTGCTATTTTGTTATGGCAGCTCCAGCACACTAATAAGCCTGCTGATACATTTGCTATATCTCCTGCAAATAATAACTTATTTCCTTGACTTTGTTTCTTTCTTCATTCTGTTATTGGGCTGACCTAACCCCATCCTCCTATTAGGATCCTTTCATTTTTTTAATTCTGTTTTGTCTCTTACGACATTCAATCTGCACTCGTGGATGTTCCCTATTCATTTGGAATAACGGCTCTTGCAATTTTGGTGTTCCACTGAAAGAACTATGTATAACCAACTATATTATATGAAAAGTAAAGGGAAAATAGGACAGAAGTTTGTAATTAGGGGCAAGAAAAAATAATAAACATGTTTTTTTTTAAAGGATAATTTTTTATAAGTATTTTGATAAGAACAATGATTTCCTTTAAATTTCTTTATTCATATTCTATATGAATATATCAGAGGACTCCCAATTCCTTACAGCAGATAAGAAACATGATAACAAATTATTGATATGGTTAGAGCCCCAAACCTGAGAACCTGACAGAAGATAAGGCTATCAAATCAGGTGCAGGGTAAAATATGAAGTGAAGATCTTTGTGAAATAGGCAAAGGATTTTGGACTTTCAGTCTGAATATAATAAGATGTTCTTTTTGGATGATACCAATGAAATGAGAAGATCTTAGGTGTATTACAGAATTTCTTTGGACAGCAATGTGGATGACAAAGAGTAGCAGCCAGAAGAGAGAAGTTTCTCCTGCCGCCATTCCAGACAAAAGTGATGAGTGGTTAGTACCAAGGCAATGGCAATAGAGATCAAAAAGAGACTTTAGATTTTTTAGTTATTAAAGAGATGGGATCACCAAGGTTTGGTAACCAATTTGTTGTTGGGAACAAATGAGAAGAAAGAGCTAAAAATTATCTTCAGTTTCCTGTCAAGGACCATTTGGTGGAGCCATTGATGAAGAAAAAGAAAGTAAGAGAAGTACTAAATATCTTTCATCACATGAAATAAGAATGTTCAATTCAATTTTATTATTCTGTCTCTAGACAGTTTGATTATATTTAGCAAGTTGCAATGCAATGCTCTGAGAAACTAATTAATATTCTCAGACAAAGCTTGTACAAATTCAAAACATACTGAGTAGCTTGGATTTGAGAAAAGAGAAAATATTTAAATCAACAAAACTGCGTTTAACACTATGGAGCTACTTCTTGACAAAATTTGTAATGTTAAAAGTAGTTATTGTTCTTTTAGCCATCCCATTGCATTTTCTTAATGTGATTTGATTTTTAAAGCTTAGCACACTGATTGTCAAATGGCTGTATCTTTGATATATCTCAATAGTTTTAATAGATTACAAAAATCTAAAAATTGTATTATTTATATTTTGGCTAGTTAATTAAGAAAGACACACATTTTATTCAGTCATATGTATTCAATCTAATAATATGTTATGCCAGTTAGTGTCTGATACATAAATTATTTTCTTGGTAATAACAATTGCATCCTTTTGGATTGCATTCCTATGTATTCAACTTATTTACTATTAATTCCTATTAATATCCAGCACGGCTGTATAAGCATGTTATATAAAATTTAAATCACTGATGGGTATAAGATAAACGTGTTATTTTGCCATTTTATCTTTTAAGGAGTATATAATACAAAACTTCGCTATTTCCAAGATATATGTCAAAGTTTAGATTTGTAAGCTTAATAAGTAGTTATTTGATTTTTAAAAGCTGTTATTCATAGAGAGATTCATGTCATACAATTATTGCTACTATTACAACTAATTCTTTAATTATTAGTTACCATCTGCATGGTATAACTTTTTAAAGAGCACACTGAATATCCATTCACTACTTTTAATGTAATTGTCATTCAAATAACATGTCCTTATTTATCTTTGTCTTATTTAAAGGAACAATATGGAGCCCTACATCAAATCAGTAGCAGAGCCATAGCTTACACACAAACCTGCATACATATCCTGGCACACATCCTTTCTTCTGATGGTAATTACTAAAAACTGAGTGGCTCAGTTAGTTAAGCAACTGCCTTCATCTCAGGTCATGATCTTGGAGTTCCAGGATCCAGTCCTGCATAGGATTCCCTGATCAGTGGGGAGTCTGCTTCTCCCTCTGACCTTCCCCTATCTCCTGCTTGCTCTCTCTCTCTCTCACTCTTCTCTCAAATAAATAAATACAGTATTTTAAAAAATAAAAACTTAAAAATGATCCTTCAGACTTCTATCCCTTTCTATGGATGGTCAAGTTAAAACAGAGGCAATATAGATGCATTGCAAGGCAGTGATTTCTATATACTTTTTGCTTTAAAAGTAAAAAGTAAAAAAGAAAAGTTAAACAATGAGAGTTAACAAAGCAAAGATAAAATTGAATCTTTGGTTAAAAAAAACAGACAATAAAATGGGGAAACCTCTGGCAATGCCACAATGGGGGGGAAAAGCAAAAGAAAGAAAAGAAAAAAAATTCTCTCAACTAAGGGATCTCTGCATATCTTAGGTAAAAAAAAATACTGAAAATGAATATTTTATATACGTGTTTGTGTGCATGTGTGTGTTAATGAATACTTCTATATGGTGAGACATCCAGCCCTCTCCTCAGACTATTTCCATAGCTGTTAACAGCCAGTTCTATATATTCTACAGCAAAGGATTAGAAGAAAACACTCTTGGGAATCTATCAAGTTCAACAGGAAATAATTAAAGATAGTAACATCTGGCATCCTCCAATGAAATCCTCCAGTGAAATGCCACTGGCTGATGACTTACAATAAATAATACAACCAGCATGACAAAAGTGTGAGTACAGAGCCTTCTGTTAACATTTTAAAAACCCACCCTTTTATACATGCAGAGTATAGGCATCAGCAGACATCTTTAGAATGCTACAAGGAAAAAAGATATTGAAAAGGAAACAGAAAAGCATCTTGAAGGAAAAGAAGTTCTGTTAGAAGACTTCCACAGTATATTTTTTATGTCATCAGAGAAATGAGAAATAATATATAATCAATGAAAATAATAACAAAACCAGTATGCTAGAAAATGGACAGGAGAACAAGTTCTTGAATATTATAAATGTGACACGCTCCCAGTCTTGGGCATTTATCCCAGATAAATACAAACTTATATTCAAGCAAAAATGTGTATGCACATGTTCTTAGCAGCTCTCTCCTTCATAAGTGAACACTGGAGAAGGTCAATGTCCTTCAATGGGTTAGTGGTAAAACACTGGCACACGTATGCCCTGGAGTTCTTCTCAGCAACATAAAAGGAATAATCTATTAATACATATAACGAATTGGGTAATCTCAAGAGAATCTTGCTGAGTGAGAAAAGCATCTCCGAAGTTTACATATTGTATGACTCCCTTTATATAACATTCATGAAATAACATTATAGAGACTGAGACTTATTAATGGCTGTCAGGTGTTAGTGATAGGAGGGATAGGGTATAAAAGGATAGAACGGGGAGTCCTATTACAGTGGTAATGGAACAGTTCTATATTTTGACTGTGATAATAGTTACCAAAGCCATGAGTGTGATAAAATTACAACGAACTATATATGTGCACTTGCACACACATGCACACAAATGCTTCCAAAACTGGTCACAACTGAGTAAACTGTGGATTGTGCATATGACAATTGATTGGTTTTAATAATGTTCTGTAATTATGCAAGATGTGACAATTGGGAAAAGCTAGGTAAAAGGTGATTGAAACCTCTCTGTCCCTTTAGTTTTCTTTGAAAATTCCCGTGAATTTATAATTATTCCAAAATAAAAATTTAAAAATATGGTAGACTACAGACAAATCAATACAAGTTTTTAGAAAATGTAGTTAAGCGTGTTTCCTATAAATCAGAGGGGGAAAAAAAAGCACTAAATCTATAGAAAACAGAAAAGAAAAAAGTTAAAAACCAATCTCAGAGGCTTGATAACTGACTAAAAAGATACTATAATTAGAGCAAAAAAAAAAAGAGGAAGATTATTCAGAGGCACATTTTCCAATCCCTGAAAATTTATATTTCACTTCCCTTCAAATTGGATTCCGAGCTTAATACATAATGGATACCCATAAATGGCTCACACTCATCTAAGTGGTGTTCAGCAAATGATGGCTCAGTGGCCATATACGAAACAATACCTTACTGTACAATCAACAACAACATAAAAGCACTTTTTTAAAAAATATTTTTAAATGCTTACATTATAAATGGCTATATAAGTACATAATATCTTGAATTTCTGCTCTAGGCTAAAAAACCTAAGCACTATCTGGCTGTTTAAGAAAACATTTGCAGAGCACAAATGAATTTTCTAGAGGAATCAAGACAATGAATTTTCCGCAGGGTCATGTTTGGATATCAAAGAGTAACCTGCTTTTCAAAATTGAGAATTATTTCAGGTATAAATTTGTTCCACAGTATAGAAATGGACAACTGTTCAACATTAACAAACAAATCTGAAAAATTAAGAAACATCCAGTAAATTCAGTATAATTTCAAAACTAAATGCATACCAGTACACAGTTGAATTTAACTAACCCAGAACAGAGCCACTAATAAGTCTCAGTCATTATAATGTTATTCCTTGAATGTTATATAAGTGGAGTCATGCAATATGAAAAGTTTGGGGATTCTTAGGTTGGAAAGCAGTATATAAGAGTTCTAAATTACTCAGTTCCACAAAATCCCCATAAAAATGGTTAATGTCTATACTAATTTGTTTTATGGACTCACAGTAAATTTGATGTCATCCAAAAAATTCTAAAGGGTCCTTAAAAACTGCTTTTTGATCACGTTTGGGCATCAAAAACATCCAAAGGAGAAAAAAATGTATATTAGCTTATTTTTTATAAGAGGAAATATTTTAAACATGTACAAATTTATTGAAAGTAACCAAAGTTTCACAGAGCTAACAAATTCTTTCCAGTCAAATAAAAAGATTTCCTAGAATAAATAAAATGTACAAAGGAGCTTGCAGACAGCAGCTAACTACAGTGGTATTTAAGCAAGTGGTACTTGTACTTGTGATATAACTAAAAATGGAAACAAATATTTTCAGAGATAGAAAGTCTCAGACAATGTTACTTTTGCAGGATATTTTCACAGATCAGATTATCCAGACACAGATGGTAAAACAGATTTGGAGGTACAGAATGTTTATATGGGTCAAGACCTAAAAAAGTGGAAGGTGGAGACAGGATTAGGCAAAGGAAGAAGTTTAACTGCAACGAAGATTCAAAACATTTCTTGGCTAATTGTGTTATGGTTTCAAAGAAAATTGGATACAAAATAGAGAATTCATATTGGCTCCCAGAAACATTTCTTTTTCTGAGTATGCTTTTAAATTCCAAGGAGAGACACAACACTATATTGAAAAAATAACATTTTGGTATAAGAAAAATATTTGAATACTAACTGCATCATCAATGCAACTTGATTCCATGAGCTAGGTCACAGAATATTTTTGGAAGACAATTTTTATCATAGAATAAACAGAGTTACTTCCCTGTATAAGCAGAGTTTTAGACAGCAGAACAAAACTCATTGTTACTTCATCAAACTCTTTTGATTATAAACCTTCCAGTATTTTACTTTTCCAGTATTAAAGATAAAGGAGTCTGCCTATTTTACTCAAACGTCTAATACTTATTACTCAAAAATATTCTAAATTTTTTAAAATAATTTTCACTGAATTGTATAATGAGCCCGAGAAAACCACAAAGATCACATATTCTTTAATATTTTGCCTCAAAAATGTCAGATACTCAAAATGCCAAATACCATGCATGCAATTAAAGAGTTTTCCATACACTACCCAGAATTGAGGGCTGTAATGTTATTTTTCATTTTATGATGCAATATCATCTCAACATTTTATTTAAGAAAAGCTTGCTTAAGAACTTCAGTATTTTGTTTTGAAATATGAATATGCTTACCTTGAAATTACAAATTTAATTTATTCAGTTGACAAAAGGGTCACACTAACACTTTCAAACTTTCTTATGTTAAGAACTTATTTTTTAAATTTAATTTCTTTTTTTCATATTTATGTATGAAAATTATTTGAAGAGTCAAATGACTCAACAAGGTTTGTTACAAAAACAATGTGTTCCCTTTCTCATTGTACCCATTCTCTCTCCTCAGAAACAGGGACCTTTAACTATTTTTTTTAAGATTTTATTTATTTATTTTACAGAGAGAGAGAGAAAGGGAGGGCACACAAGCAGGGGGAGTCGCAGGCAGAGGGAGAAGCAGGATCCGCACTGAGCTAGGAGCTCCTTGCGGTACTGGATCCGGGGACTCTGGAATCATGACCTGAGCCAAGGGTGCTGTTTAACTGACTGAGCCACCAAAGTATCCCAGGACTTTTAGCTTTTAGCCAAGAGCATTGACTTGCTTTAAAGCTATTTTGCATCAAATGATCTATCAGCTTCAACGTTGATATGAGGAAGCATCTCTATTAGCTCTAACCTGAGTTCCTGTTTTTTTGGGTCTTGTCATTTTGGTGATTTCCATTCACCCCTCTTTGCCTTGCTCATTTTGGTGGAATACTTCTATTACTGTTGTGTAAGTGTACATGAGTGATAATAATTTTTAGACCGTGCCATCTCAACTTCTCATATTTGATTGTTATCTTGGATATTGAATTTTAACCCAAATGTTATTTATTTATTTATTATTTTTTACATTCTGAACATTTGAATCCATTGTTTTCTGACCTTCAGAGTTTCTCATAAAAAGTCTGAAGTCATTTTGTTTTAATCCACTTTGTATGTGTCTTCTCACTCTCCCCTTCTTTCTCTTTATCTTACTCTCTTATGCCCTCTTCCCACATCTCTTCTATCCCCAGCCCAAACCCCAATCATAAAGGGCCATAGTCTCTCATGCTGTGAAATTTCATGATAATTTTCTATGTACATATTTATTTTCATCCATTTATTTTAGCAATTAATGAATTTTTAATCTAGAAATTACAAACTTTTTAGTGGGGAGCCTGGGTGGCTCAGTGGGTTAAAGCCTCTGCCTTCGGCTCTGGTCATGATCCTGGGGTCCTGGGATCGAGCCCCGCATCGGGCTCTCTGCTCAGTGGATAACCTTCTTCCTCCTCTCTCTCTGCCTGCCTTTCTGCCTACTTGTGATCTCTGTCTGTCAAATAAATAAATAAATAGAATCTTTAAAAAAAAAAAAAAGAAAGAAAAACTTTTTAGTATAAAATTTCAAGTTCCATAGGTCTTACCAGTAAACTATGACAAACTACATGCCCCTAGACTTCACTATTTTTATTTTTAAAAACAGTGTTCTTGGGGTTCCTGAGCGGTTCAGTGGGTTATGCCTCTGCCTTTGGCTCAGGTTATGATCTCAGGGACCTGGAAATGAGCCCTGCATTGGGCTCTCTGCTCAGCAGGAAGTCTGCTTCCCCTCTCTCTCTGCCAGCTGCCCTGCCTACTTGTGATCTCTCTCTCTCTCTCTCTGTCAAATAAATAAATAAAATATCTTTAAAAATAAAAATAAACAGTTCATATTTTTAAGAAGAAAACTACATAAGATAATTAAAAATCTACACTGGTGGGAACACAACATATAAAATATCTCATTTGTGCTAAAAATAGCATAAAGGAAAAGTGAATAGAACTATATAAGAGTAAGTGTTTAAATATTATTAAAATTACATTGCTATTAATCTGAACCAGATTATTAAAAATTATGATGTTAGTGGAGAAAACATATACCTGTAGGTTTAGAAAATCCCAAAGGAGAGGGGTACCTGGATGGTTCAGTCAGTTAAGTGCTGTACTCTTGGTTTTTCTCAAGTCCTGATCTCAGGGTTATGGGATGGAGCCCCATATTGGGTTCTGTGCTCAGCAAGTCTGCTTAAGATTCTTTGTCTGTCTCCCTCTGACCCTCCCCCACTCTCTCTCCCTCACATATATATTTTTTTAAGAAAAGAAAACATTCTTTTGAAAGGATATCAAGTAATCTTTTTTGCTTATTTGAAAATATAGTACTAAATTAAAGTACACCCTAAAATGTCCTGTGAGACATCATGAGTCCTAAGAACCTGTGAATATGTTACCTGATAATGCCAAAGGTACAGATAATACCGAAGGTACTCTGATGTAATTAAGGTTAAAGACGTTGAGAAGGGAAGACTACCTTGGATTAGCTTGGTCAACTCAATCTAATCACTTGAGTCCTTGAAACTGGTCATCTTTCCTGAGTAAGTTAGAAAGACAAGATTGAAGAGGAAGAAGCAGTTTGTGTGAGAGAAACTGGCTCCACAGTTGCTATCTTTCAAGATGGAGGATGGAGGAAAGAAGATGGGAACCAAGAAATGTGTGTGGCTTCTAGAAGATGATAACGGTTGTTAGGTGGCAGCTAGCAAGTAAATGGGAATTTAAGTAATATCACTGCAAAGAACTGAATTCTGTCAATGATCTGAATGGGCAAAGAAACAATTCCTACCCTAGACTTTTCAGAAAGAAGCCAGCCATGAAGACACCTTGATTTTAGCTCTGTGAGACCTGTATCAGACTTCTGACACAGTGAGATAATACATTTGTGCTGTTTGAAGGCACCAAATGTGTGATTGTTTGCTGAGGCATCAATAGGAAATGCATACACACATTATTAAATTTTCCTTACTGTATATGGTAAATGTGTGAATGGGTTAACTGCCATAAACTGCAGGGGGGGGGATGGTGGTGATGGTATCCCTGCATTTTTCCTGAATAAGTGACATTTAGACTCAAAGTTTAAACATAGATTACCTTTTAAATAAGTGAAGCAAGGTTATAGAGAATGCACTCCAGAAATAGTTGGAAAGCCCTTAGGTAAATGAGTGAACATTATACTTTCCAAGAACTAAAAGGCAACCAGTGTGTCTGGACCAATTGGATACATTCGATGATTAATGGACTCAATACTTAATCATATGTCCTCAAGTCTTAAAAAAAAAAAAATTGTGCCTGCTGTTGTAACTTCCTTATATACTGCATCGCTACCACTTTCCATTAAAATCAAAACAGAAAAATGGTAGGATAGAGAATACTATGTTTAGTATGTTTTCTGATTTCAGTCAGCTGTGTTTGTGCTGAGGCTTCTTTTAGTTCCTTTTAGCATTTATCTCTCATACACACATCTATCTCCAGGTAGCTGTCATTTCTACTGTTAAAAGTTACACAAAAATAGTTTAACGTAGTTCTCTACAACAATGTTTCTTTGATCTTTTCTGATAACTTGGGTGATAAAAGTGTACATTTGGTTGATTTTACCTATGAAGTCAAAGTCAATGATTTGGTAGTGAAGTTACAGAACAGAATGAATGCTGCTCTAAATGGTGACTTGGCTGAAAATAACTAATTTTTGTAATTAAACTGAAATTTTTTCAAAGCATTCTCTTCCTTAGACCAAGGCTTCCTACTGCTAAAAAGTAAATTACTTTGGAGACATTTCAGGGATCTGAAGTCCACGCTCAGATTCACTGGGACACACGGTTTTCCAGCACACGGCCCCAGGGACAGCTTCACTTCTGAACAGATGCTAATGTTTCATGCAGTTTAGCGGTGGATATGGTAATGAAACAATCTTATTTAACTTCAGTCTAGAAGGGAGACACAACCTGCGTGACTCTGACTCGGTAATGTTCAAATTGGAACTGCCTTAAGGGTATGGAAATTGACACCATCTAAAGTTGTTTAAAATTTACAAAGTAGTTAAATGTCTTTTTGTGAATAAAAATGTTCTTTACTTTTATCTGTATTTCTGTATTTGCAGTGAAGTCTTAATCATTCTAATCATATTGTAACTGGTGTGGCAAAGACTAGAAATATAGTTTCATTGACCTCTCTCTGTCCATATCAGATTTTTTTCCATTAGTGATGTCTACGAAGAATGCATATTTTTAAATTATATTCTAAGTATCACATGAAGTGACCATTTCTATAGAATTCTTTCTAAACTGGTTCAAAAAATTATCTTGATGTATTTCTTGATTTAAATGACTGATGTTCATATTTCCTATACCACATTATGCTTAATAAACTACTCATATTTATAACCAAGCATATCATTATGTTCTGTTAAATACTCAAATTTCTGTTGTGTTTCTTAGTCATGGTGATGTCTAAAGTTTTCACTGTCATATAAATATGGTTTTGAGAGAACCTGGATGTTAGGATTTGATTGTACCATAATGTGGACAACTGGGAAGACACTGCCATTTTAATATATAGTAATTCCCCACCACCCCAAGCACTCTAACAGGCAATCATGGAGAGTTTAATGAAGGGAATATCTACCCAAGTAGGCAGGGTTAGAGCAAACCATGAGAGATTTTATCATCTGTAGGAAAGAAAGGTTCAAGGGTAAAATATCGTTTAATGCAGAGAAAGAACTGGAGCCAGGGTAATAGAAAAGACAACAGGTAAGAGTTTAGACTTCTGCAGAGAAATGAAGCCACTGGCCACCCTCACCCTATATCTGCCCTCACATCTTCGCCAGTGACTCCTATCAGCCACACACACTGGGTCTAGCATTCTAGGAAACTTGTTGATTGAGTCTGTAAATTCAGTCTCCTCGAATTTTCATCCAGATGGAGAAAAATATAGAATGGATCTGGTGGGGGAAATAAAAAGTATTCCCCATGAGAGGAACAGTATTTTACCACTCTCAACCTTCCTTTTTCTCAATTCTGTCCCATTAGTGGTGGAGAGAAATATGAGATTTGGAAATTTGGAATGAATAACTGAGGGGTCTTTTTTGTTGTTGTCTTTGTTTTTCTGTTTTTTTTTTTTGTTTTTTTGTTTCTTTTCCCCCTATGGATTGAGCTTGCCCACAGAGAACATGTGTTTTCTGTTTGCTCTGCTGGTTTCTAAGCCTCACTGACCTGTACTGGTACTACCCTTCACAGCCTGCCTGTCTCCCTCGTTCCGCATTAGAGCACCCATTTTGTTTTTACGCTAATCTGTGTCCTCCTCCCTGGTTCTATCCATTATAAAGGCAATATCTTGACCTTGATATTTACTCCTTATTGCATATCTCAGCTTATTCAAAACCTGTGGAGAAAACAGAAATGCTCTGTTTTGAGGGACCCCCTAGGAAACCTCTTCACTCAGCAGTTAGTCCATGTGATACTTCACTGCCAGGAACAGAAAATAATATGGGACAACTCTTAACACACTTTTGAAAAAGTCAGAGAATGTGGAAACAAGGAAAATGCTATGGAGCCAGGTGATTGTTACTAGTAAAGCAACTGAAGGCTTATATATTTCTAATTTGCCTCATGTAGTGATTTCTCTGTTGGGTTAAGATCACTATATCCTCAAACCCCATCCTTACCTTGCCCATCACAAAATCATCACTTTTGAAAATCACATTTACTTGTCTTAATTAATCTTCAGTATTGGGGATAGTCCTACTGTTGTCATTTATTGGGGTTTAAATCATGTACAATACACTGTGCCCGTTTTAAGGGTATATATCAATGAATTTTGTCAAATGTATACACCCATGTAATACCACCACAATCTGAACACAGCATTTTCCATTACCCCAAATATGTCCTCACTGTTATTTCCAATCAATACTTCCCACTCTGGGGCTTAGCAACCAGTGAGCGCCTTTCTATACTATAGATTGATTTTGCCTATTTTATAATTTCATATAAATAAAGTTATATGATTTTTTGTCATCATCAACAAAATATTTTTAATATTCATTCATATTCATGTATTAGTAGTTTGAATAATGTTATTGCTAAGAAGTATTTACTTTAAAGAAACCCATTACAATTTATCTATTCTCTTACTGATGGACATTTGTGTTATTTCCAGTTTTTTTTTAATCATTATGGATAACATTTTATGATCTTTTATGTACAAATCATTTTTCAGACATAGATTTTCATTTCATTTTGATAAATGCCTTAAGTGGAATTGCAATATCATATAGTAAGGGTAGATATAACTTTATAGAAACTGACAAGAAGTTTGCCAATGTAATTTCACCATTTTACTATCCCACCAGCAGTGTGCGAGAGTTCTGGTGGCTTCACAAACTCTCTGATATTTGATATTGGCAATGGTTATAATTAAAGTCCTATTAATTGTTGATTACTGCTATCTCATTGACTCCTTTTTTAAAATAATATTTAAGAAACTGTTCATATATATTAATGCAAAACACTTTCTAAGTTAATTTTTATTTGCTACCAGTGAGTTGATGGTATCCTGATGATTTATGCAAATAAATTACTGTGTGTGAATTAATGTTTCATTTTAATTATGGTAATTTTCAAAATTAAGCCCATCTTCTCATATTTCTTGATGTTAAACAATCATTATTCCTGCTAAATAAGACTTACCACTTATTTAGCACTTACTATGTCTCAGACACTCTTCTAAGTGAACACATATTAACTAATTATGAAAACAAACTGAGTCATGAAGAAGTTAAGAAAATTGGCTAAAATTTTTCGGCCGGAAGTGTTAGAGCTAAGATTCTCAGTCAGTCTGGTTTAAAAACCCAATCCTACACACATATGGTCTTCTTATTTTTAGTTGTTGTTTTTTTTTTTTTTAAGTCCTCTTTATGTGTTTGCCAAACTTTAAGTTGCATAAGTGAGGACAAGGAGAGAAAGAGTAAAAATGGAAGGAAGAGGCAAGGAGGAATACATACAAATGAGGAAAAATAAGATTTAAGTGAGAAGCAGCTGATTTCCTTTTTACCATATACACATTTGAAATATCTTCAGGAATAAATCTTACACCAAATCATGTGTACTCTGAATTAAAATGGACTTTCTTTTTGGGGAAATACAAATGGCTTAATGGACTATTTTAAACCACCAGACTCATAAAAATAACAAATCTTAATATAAAAAATTAATCAAATAAATATTTATAGATAAGATCAAATTTATAATCTTTTCCCAGTGTACCCTCAAATTAAAAAAAAATAGTACTTAAAACAAAGTATAGTGAAGAACACAGGTTCTGTCTTTAAATATTCAATGTTTCTGCTTCTCAATAAACTTTTTCTTAAAGATCTTATTTATTTATTTGACAGAGAGAGAGCAAGTGAGCACAAGCAGGGGAAGCTGCAAAGGGAAAGGGAAAATTAGGCTCCCCACTGAGCAGGAAGTCTGATGTGGGGCTCAAACCCAGGGCTCTGGGATCTTGACCTGAACTGAAGGCAGATTCTTAACAAACTGAGTCACCTATGTGGACTCTAAACTATTTTTTTAACTAAGTAATTTATAAAAAAACAGATTTGATGAGTATTGACATTTCAAAAAAATTGTACGAGAGTAGAAGAAAGAGCTATCTAAAGAAAATCTCTCCATATGGAAACATGAAGTGGGATGAATATGTTCCCTTAATATTTATGATTTTATAATAATTATAAACATGCACATACCTTGTTATTATTGTCTCATAGAAGGGCCATCTAGAATTTAAGCAAAATAGAAAATGTATTGACACTTTAAATAAAAAGCCAAAGGGGGATGTGTCAGATATCTGTAGATAAAGACTAAAAGGATTTTGGGATATAAGCCCAAGTTCCTCTCTGGAGAGTTAAATAAATTTTGGTTTACTTAACCTTTTGCTTTGTGTTCCTGTAGCATCACAGTATCACCCATGGTCAGCAGGAAGAGGGAGTTGAAGTGAATATTGTCACTTCTTGGACAGTAGGAGCTCTTTAGAGACAACAGTTCACATTAGTTGCTTAAATTTCCATTTCTACAATGGTTCTGCTATTAAGGTTGGATAAAGGGACCTACTCTGACATGAAATTGTCCTTTACAAAATTTAGCTCTTAGGATCTACCAACCATGATCTGAACCATAATTGACCAAAAGTCTACAAAGTTATGAGAGTGGCTTTATGCCATCAACATCAATGTTCATTTTAGTATTTTCCCATTATTCTAGTATTTCCCATTATTCTAACCCTGATACAAATCCTTCACTCTAAATTTTGTCTCCTTCCTTCTCTCCTCCTCTGACTTCATACACACACATGACCAGGAAGAGAAGAAGGTAATCCTGTTGGCAGCAATTGCCTTATCTGGAAATGGGAAATTAAAATGATTAAAACATTTTGGCCTACATTTTCTAATCACTTACTAAACATCCCAGACGTTCTGCTGAATACTTTATGCCTCTAAGTTGATCTTCCCAGTAACCACTTCCATGGAGAAGAAACTGAAGTTCTGAGCAAGCAAGTTCATCTTTGAAGATCATACAGATGACCAGTAGCAGAGGTTGAATCAGAATCCAAGGGGCGCCTGGGTGGCTCAGTGGGTTAAAGCCTCTGCCTTCTGCTCAGGTCATGATCCAAGAGTCCTGGGATCGAGCCCTGCATTGGGCTCTCTGCTCGGCGGGGAGCCTGCTTCCCCCTCTCTCTCTGCCTGCCTCTTTGCCTACTTGTGATCTCTGTCTGTCAAATAAATAAATAAAAAATAAAATCTAAAAAAAAAAAAAAAAATCCAAATTTCCCTGACCTTAAAGCTTGTAACCACCAAGTTCTGCTTTCAAGGTGGAAGAGGATCCTTACTTAATCATTTGTTGGGTTTATCTATAATATGTAAATATGGACACATTTGATCATACACTCTTTTTATCAAATGATCACAATAGAGCAATGTGCATATAATATCCTAGAATTTGTGTAAAAATGCATATATATCTCTGCTACATACGTGTGTATAAGATCTATGATTTAATGGCCCACCCTGTCTTCTAGAGTGGGGTGTATTATTAGTTCATGAGAACTTTGTTAGTAAAACTAGGATCCATGCTCCCACAAGGTTCTTTTAGCTTTGGGAATGGGTACAATGCCAGGATCTCTAAGTCTCTACAGTTTTAACTCTACCTCTAAACATTCTTCTGGATTAATTTTGGGAAATTTATCCTTGCCTAGTTCAGGGCTTCTCAGAGTATATTCCATACTCCTCTTGCATCAAATAATATAAGACCATTTATTAAAAATACAGCCTCTTATGCCCTATCTCCAGCCTATAGAGTATCTCTAAGCAAACATAATGAATCCATTTATATGAGGTAAGTGTTCCCAGTAGTAACTATATGTAGGCAACAGCATAGGTAAATCTCAAGGCATTATCTATCCTAAGCAAAAAAAAAAAAACTCAACTCAAAAGGCCATGTCCTTGGGGCACCTGGGTGGCTAAGTCATTAAGCTTCTGCCTTCGACCTTGGTCATGATCCCTGGGTCCTGGGATTCAGCCCTGCATTGGGTTTCCTGCTCAGCAGGAAGCCTGCTTCACCCTCTCCCACTCCCTCTGCCTGTGTTCCCTTTCTCGCTGTGTCTCTCTCTGTCAAATAAATAAATAAAATATTTAAAAAAAAAGGCCATGCCCTATATGATTCCATTTATATGACATGTAGGAAAAGACAAAATTATAGAGACAGAAAACAGATCAGTGTTTGCTAGGGACTGAGGGTGTGGGGGAGAGATTTATTACAAGGGAGCATGAGAGAATACTGGGAGAATAAGGGAGCTTTGGAACTATTCTGTATCTTGAATGAGCTGGTGGTTACATGACTATATGCATCTGTGAAAATTCACAGAACTATAAACACAAAAAAGTCAACTTCACAGCATGTAAAATATATCTCAATTTTAAAAATAAATTTAACTACTAGAATGTTTCTATTTTCTCTTAAAACTTCTGAAATTAATGCTGCTGCTATGTTCCTTGACTCAGAGATAATATAAATTATTGTATTTTATTTAAGTTGTGTCTGTTAACTTTACAAAGTGGCTTTCTTTTTTATATTTAATGATCTGTCTTATTTCATGCTTTCACCTTATCTGATAACAAAATTATGATTCATATTTTAGTCCTGCTTAGACTTGCCTCTCCTATCACTGTGTCTATCACTTTATATACAACTTTACAGAATTACTTCTTTTTGTGCAAGTCCTAGGATTTGGCATTGAGTTGGGAATATTTACATACCCAATACGCAATTCTTATTCTTTTCATAGGTAAGCTTAATATCTTTCCCACATTGATTGTTACAAGATAAAAAATAGGGAATCATATTTCTTCTTTGTGGCATATTGAAGTGAGAAAATGATGAATATACTACTTTAGGGCTTTTTCCACTACTAAAATATCCTACAGTTTTTTTCCTAGCAGTTAAAAATACAGACAAAACTCTTCATGCTGCAGAAATTGCCCGTGCCCATTTGACTGTCTTCTTAAATGCATTCGACAGTGTTGATGATCTGTGAGAGATGTGGCTGCAGCTGTAGCTTCAGAGATTTCTGAAAATAATACCCTGATAGTAAGGAAAGGCCCATATTTAGTTATGTAGTCTCCAAACATGCGTTTCATTTTGTGCATGTGGAAGGATCCATATGCTTCACTGAATGTAATGATGAATTATAAACCACCCATGAAAACAAGCACCAGTGAGGAGGCATGTGGAACAGGGAAGTTAATACAAATCAAAGTACAAGGCTGACATAAATTGAACCAACTGTGCTTTTGTTTTCTATACCCTTTATATTTGATTTTTCATGGGAGTCTATATTTCAGGAGCCCATTGTTTTGTGTGTGTGTGTTCTATTTTTGACTTGGTTTTTATAACAGCATGGATGGTTTGTGCCATTATTCTAAGTATTCTAATTAATCCTATATTGTGCTTTTTCTAGAATTTATATATTTCATACGACTTAAAAGCTAGTGGTTTTTAAATATGTGATATATAATTATTTTCATTGCATTGTGGGATTTTTCTCTGATGTGAAGTTACAAAGAAATTAAAGCTTGAAAGACTGACTTTGAATCTCCTATAATGAAGTAGTTAATATCATTCTCTTGAAGCTGTGGTTAGGATATAGTATTTTGCCAATTCATTGTGTATACATGTTGTCATACAAATAGTTAATAAGCAAGTTTACATGATATTTGCATGGATTTGAGATTTATTTACTTAACAGTGGTAGAAATCCTAAAGTCCAAGAACCATAACAATAAGAAGTTAAGGTGCAGAGCACAGGAAACATGTCACACACACAAGAAAAGATATATTGGCTTATTCCATTGTATTTTACTATTTATGCCTTCTTCTTTTTAGTACTCTGAGTACATTATAGCTCATAATACCTCTTGTAAATATTGTCTAGAATAAATTCAGTAATTAAATTGACAGTGGGGGAAATTCCATTTGAAAAAATTATGCTATTCTTATGATTATCTGTTATCACACTATCTACTTCATAAATCATCACTGCATCTAAAACTAATAAACTATCTATTCTAATCATTTCTAGTCCAAATATATCAAATATATGCCATTACTGAATACAATAAGTTAAAAAGAAAAGGGGCATTAATGGTAAAATATGATATTTATAAAATATTAATATCTGGGAAAACAAAAAATAGATTGGAAAGGTTTAATGGATCTGTATAGTCAACACATAGGGAAACATCTAGAGGGCTGACCCTGCCTTATGTAACCTCTTAGTAACTGTTCCTACATTGTGTCTGACAAATGATAGTGCTAAAGTTAGATTTTCTCATTGTTGGATGTTGACTGAAGGCTCTATATATATGTAAAGCAATATAACATTAAAATAGCATAAGCAGGGTGCCTGCGTGTCTCAGTCAGTTAAGTGGTCAACCCTTGATTTCGGCTCAGTTCATGATCTCAGGGTTGTGAGATTAAGCCACACATCCAATTCTGCTCTAACCAGGGAGTCTGCTTGAGATTCTCCCCCTCTGCCCCTCCCTCTGCTCTCTTTCTCTAAAAATAAATAAATAAATCTTTTTAAAAAAGACAGCATAAGCAAAATATTCAGTCATATAAAATGTTTTTAGCAATAGTTGTAATGGCATAGGGAGAGCTACTCAAAAGACAGAGAAGCTATTTTTTTAAATTTCACAACCTAAGGCTTGAACAAAGTCTTTACGTGATGGTCTTGCTTTCTAAGAGCCTCATTTAACTTATCTTTCTTTTTTTTTTTTTTAGATAATGCCCTTAAAAATCCTTATATCAGGGGCGCCTGGGTGGCTCAGTGGGTTAAAGCTTCTGCCTTCAGCTCGGGTCATGATCCCAAGGTCCTGGGATCAAGCCCATCGGGCTCTCTGCTCAGCAGGGAGCCTGCCTCCCCTCCTCTCTCTGCCTGCCTCTCTGCCTACTTGTGATCTCTGTCAAATAAATAAATAAAATCTTTAAAAAAAAAAAAAATCCTCATATCAAATGTATGGCCATTTTCTATCACTATTTGACTGGTAGTATCAACTTTCATTTAAATATATGTGGAAATACAGATTGGTCCATCAAATAAATAGTGTCCCTTCTTTGCTGAACTTGACCATGACAACAACATGTTTATTAAGCAGCAAGCTCCTTTGTCATGCTTAAGTGAGAACATGCATAAAATGATTACAAAATAATGATCCATTTATTTTGAATTCTTTGAAACCCTCGAAATATAAGACAATATACTAATTCTTAAGATATCAATGTGTTTCTATAGGTAAAAGTCATTTCCTATTTTGAAAAAGTGTTAATATGCTCTATAGCATTGCTATTAACTCAATAAGATAAAACCTATTTTTTTTTAAATGATATGGGCAAACATGCCTTCATGTGGTTGTCAAAACATACTGTGAATGTAACAGCTTGTAGTTTTTTTTTTTTGAGTACTTTACTTTTTAATCAAATCATTTTCATTTTAATCTTGCTCTATACGGTGTTACATAGACAGACATGAGATAGCAGCTGTGATCAGAAAGATCCTTAATGACTACACGAGTTCTTGTTCACAGTTTAGTCTTTCCCAAACCCGATCATTTAATGTATTAGCTGGCCTATCTTAAAACCATGGACAGAAAAATCAAAACTCTGGAAAGTGTGGAGATCACTGACAGCCATAGAATATCTGTTTATTCACAATAACGATCCTCAATTTTTAGACCTGTATGTCGCTCAGCAAGTGTTATAGAACTAGACCACACATGGTGTAAAAAGAGCTTCCCAGGACTCTACAATGAATCTGCAAAGACTGACAAAATGTGACAGGTAAGAACTAAATAGAACTCTGTGAGGTAGAAAATCCCCTTGCAGCCTTTCTTTAATGAAAAAAAAAAGAGTTGGAAAAAGATGTGTGTGAGTGTATGTGCATTGGGCAAAATTTCCAGAATAGACAGTATGAGGCTTGCCACTGTGTGCAGTCTTTGACATGATAGGAAGTATGATCCCAACAATCTCAGTGCAGCTTACTCCTGCTCAGTTCTGTATTCTTATGGTTCATCAAAGTTCTTATTGCATAATCATTCAGACACAGGAGAAAGTGCCATTTTATCTTTTACCACATCTCAGAACCACTATATATAAATGGATGCTTGTTTTCGTCTTCAAGCTCTCCTCCCAGGTATAAATAAATCATTTAAAAATAATAACACGGTGTACCTGGTTGGTTCAGCCCATTAAGCATCTGACTCTTGATTTGGCTCAGGTCATGATCTCATTGGTCATGGGATTGAGCTCTACCTCCCGCTGTGTGCTTAACAGGGAGTCTGCTTGAAGATTCTCTCCATCTGTCCCTCCTTCACTTGGTGCACACATGCATATTCTCTCTCTCTCAAATAAGTAAATCTTTTAAAATATAAAATAATAACATGAAGAACAATATAAAATGAAAACAAAAAGGAATTCTGCTAAGCTCTTTACAGATACCACCATATTCATTTCTTTATAATAATTTTATCAGGCAATTGCAGTAGTCCCATTTCACAGGCTCAGAACCTAAGACCGACAATCCTTAGCTAATTTCACTATAGATACATATTAGTGAATGGTGAATCTAGAAATTATGGGATTCAAGAAAACATAACATAGGGGACATAGAATTTTTATCATTCTTACTTTGATGTAAAATTAATGACATCAATAGACATGTGGTGATAACTTTAAGAAGCAGGTTCAGAATTGCAAAATCTTTTTTATGCACGTTAGTCTAGATTTCCTCTTATCTCAAATATTTCAGGACTCTTTCACTCTTTGATTATACGTAATAATGCAATAATCATATTGATCTATTTAAGATTCTCTTTATGTCTCCATTAGAACTCCTTTTCTCACAAAGTTCACTATTTCTAGAAAATGCTATAGAAAATGCTCTTTTGTTTTTGTACATGCTATTTCTCATGTTATATCACCATATATTGCCTTTTTGCTTAAAATTCCTTGAAGTTTCAATGCCTGAGAAATCACATACTCAAGTTAGTAAGAGCCAATGTCCACACTAGAAGTATCAATCTCCTGAGAGTTCTATTCTTTAAATATCAATGCATTTCTCAGCTCTATTAAGAATGTATGAGGTCTCTTCTTCACTTGAACTTCAACCTGTATACCTTTTACACACAGTTTCATGACTCTTCCATACTGTATGATAAATTACAAATATACACAATGATATCCCATTGGCAAGCTGAAATAATAAGTTTTAATGTGGTATCATCAAAATCTGTGTGTATATGTGTGTGCATATATGTATATATTTATATATCAATATGTATGTATTCCTAAAATGAATCATAATTTCAAGAGAAATGTCTCACATTTCAGCATGAAAAATTATCTTCAATCTCATGAAAGCAGTTTTTATTCCTACAGGCCTTAGCTTTATACAGTAACTCCATTTCAGAAGAGAACGTTTTCTTTATATTTGCATAGATAAAAAACATTAACATTTAGTGGCCTTACAAAGAGAAAAATTATCAAAGGTGATTTCAAGCCTTCATATCTTGAAAACAGAAAAAGGCTTACAACTTTAACAGCAATGTTAAACATTTTTTCTGTCTCCTTTAGGTAAAGGAGTGAATTGTGCTAATGCTGATATTTATCAGAACATAATGGGTCTCTGCTTTTCTGAAGTATGAAAGTTAAGAAAACACAAATATGTATTAGAATCAAGATGTCAAGTAGAATAAGTACTTTTATCTTAAATATACACTTGTATTTCCCTCAGCATAGATAAACTTGCAGTTGACAAAGTCTTCCAGGATTCTTAAAATGTTACTGATTTTTGTCTCAGAGGTTAGAAAAAACAAAAACAAGAACAAAACTCTATTTTGATGCTTGTGGGAAAGCACTGTTTTGTTGTCTTCCTTGGATAGATAGAAATAAATGCTAGGTTATGTTTTTCTCTATGTAGCAATATCTGGTTTTCTTTTCCTAATCTTCGAATTAAAATACTTCTAACTAAAGAAATGCACAAAATACTTAAGCAAATCTTTCTTGCATTTAATTAAATTCAGGAATTAATTAATTGTACTTAATGTCATGTAAAATTAGTGAATGAAGTACAAGCCAGAAATAGCCCACCGTCCTGAATCAGTCATGGCAAGAGTAAACAAAGCAGTCCCAACCCTGGAGTGAATTTCAATTCCTCAGACTGTGCTGTTGCCCTATCAGGTAGATAGATATTGGGGGAATCAATCACTAAATCTACTACATTGTTTTTATTAAATCTCAAGAAACTTGAAATCTATACATTAGAATATGAAATATCCGACTCTTAGAAAACAGATGGAGATGGATGGTGCCATCTGAATATCAGAGAGATGTTTTGTAATTTAAAACAAGCTCTAAACAATCTTCTACCCTGAGTCTACATAACTATTATAAATCTTATTTTTTTTGTTTGTTGTTTATGAATGTTCCAGATAATCCCTTGGTATTCTAATTTCCTGGAAGTCATCAGACAGCACTAGCTTTTTACACTCTCTCTCTTTACCTTGTAGCAAAATTCTACTGACCTTGTTTTAGGACAAGATCGGTTACAGGTAAATTAATGCAATCCGCTGCCAACTTCATTTTAAGATGACCCTTAAACCCGATGGTCTCTCACATTGTACAATCTCTGCTGCTCACTGATAAAATGCAGCGTTCTCATCAAGAAAAATTTAAATCCAACTGAAATTCAATTGCGAATTTCCTTCACACATTTCTTTTTTTATTCTATTTTAATTCCTTCACACATCTATCCATTATTTTAATGTTTAAAATACTGGCTTTGAATTCGTATTTGTTTAGCTTCTAAAAGCTCCCCATAAACCAAACAGATTTATTGGATATTTTATTAAAAATTGACATTATCTTATTTATTTATGGGTCTTATCATGTGACTAAAATAAGAAATTACTAGGTGGGTTGTACCATAATATATCTCAATTTATCTGTGTAGTAAGACCTGATATCACACTTGTAACTTATTCCATTTGGAAAAGAGTGTCAAAAATCTGAAGATAAATACACTGGGGATAAATTTGGAGAGGGGAAAAAAGATTTTGGGATGCTTTAAAAACAAGGGGATTCTTCACTTCAGCAAGAATCCCGATTAAAAATATTCAAAAGACTTAAGAACTTAAGACTTAATTTCTTAATTCAAAAGACTTAAGAATGTGAAAATATACTAACATTTCCTAAGGAGTTAACTATTATAAAGAAAAAACCCTATGGTATGTGTGGGACATGGAGGGAGAGGTAGCAGAAAAAATGGTAAATGCCCTACTTGAATATTTCATCAGAAAAAACAACTCTCACTAAAATCCTGGCCCCTCAGCCACCCCAAACTGCATATTCTGAGGATTCAAAGAGGCCATGGAGAGCCATCAGTAAGTTCCAGAGTATGAAAAAATAATGTGGCAATATCTGGAACTAAATAACCAAAGAATGATCTCTAACAATTTCAAGGTGGCCATATGATGGCACTAGAAAATCTCAAATTGAAATCTTTAACCATACATGAATTTGTCCATCACTGCAAGGTCGAACTGGCCACTCCACCCACTCAACATGGGTGGGAATTTCTTAACAAAGTTTGTGAGGGTGTCTCTGGAGCTTGCCTCATCTGTCATCATCATAATGTTGGTAAAACTATAAAGGCAATATCTGGAAAAGAGCCCAAACAAGCCTTAAGGTTTTTTGAAGACTTTTAAAGAGATTTCATACAATTGCAGTCCACAGTGGCTTTAAATATGGCATGGCTAATACTTTTATCTCATTATGGGTTGAACCTCTTTCCTGCTAGAAGTCTCTGGCATGGATAGTTTGAGAAATTTCTTGATTTTATGTGAAAAATTCTAACCTAACAGGAGCACACACTGTAGAGCTTCACTAAGACTTGAGATTAACTCAGAAACTTCCTCATCTATATGCCCCTCAATCTGGGAAAGGCAACAAACAAACAAACAAAAAAATAGAAATCTAAACTAAAATAAGTGAAGTATCAGATAACTTCAAAACTCTTCTGGAAAACAAAACCTATGAGAAAGACTGCCTTCAGTCTTTAGACTGCCTCACTGAAGGAGTCCCACCAGGTGGTATTAAAAACTATCAAAACAATGAAGTCACAAGGTGCTGATTCTCAGCTCCAAGTCTTTTAATTAAAGAGGTATAAGTCATCCTTAGATCACTGGATACCCTTTCAGCCATTAAATGCAAGTTCATAATTCTTAGAAATCTCCTAGAATGTGGTGTGTGTGTGTGTATGTGGGTGGGTGGGTGTGTGTGAAAGGGGACAGGCTTTCCTCAAGACCTTAAGATCAAGTATACAACTTTGTGAATTGCAGACTCTGTCCAAGACCCAAAAAGCAAATTGCATAGGATTGAAACTATAGATGACTATGCATTAATCTGCCTGTCCTTTGGTTTGTTTGTTTGTTTTCTTAGATATTTTATTTTCTGTGTGATTGTTTAAGATTCTGTATCGCTATTACTATCATACCCATAATGTCCATATACTAAATATTGATATTTACTTCTTCACACATGAAATATCTGGTTAAATTATCCATTTTTCTGTTCAAAATATACAGTCAAGACAACTTGTAGGTTTGTAGGCTTTCCCTGGTGGGTGTCACACAGCTCCCATTATTACCACCTGCTTGTAATGAAACAGTTTCATAGGTAAATGCAGTTAATGGCTTAGTTGTTTTTATATGGCAAACATTGTGAGAGATAAAACAATCAAAAGCCTAAAATCTCTCTTCATATTACATGTAGAAATGGATGTTACTATGATCATGAATACAACCTGTGTGAGCCTTTTTTAGGAGCTAGCAAGTGTTATCATTCAGAAGCATTATCATTTTTAGAAACCTCACATGAAATCTCAGTATGGATTTTAGATTCAGAGCTATTACTACTAAATGATCTCTCTACTCACAACTATCATTGCCTCACATCTAACTACGCTTGTAAATTGGTGTGGAAGCCATATGATAAAACACAACAACATCAGAGTGGTGTTTTGCCTAAAATTATTGGGTGACCATCAAAGATTATTTTTGGATTTGAGACAAAGGACATTTTGGGAATATCTGGTTTTGAAAATCTACCTGAAACTCCTAATACCAAGAGACCTACTGATACATGGGACTGACATAAACTGCCATAGCAAAGCCATAAAGAAGTAAACTGAGATCTGAACTGTCATAGAAGCTAAGGTAAAATTTGCAATTTGAACTTAATGTCTGCTCAACAACAACAACAACAACAAAAAACCCTCAATAATCCCCAGAGGATTGTAACAAGATTTAGTGGTACATGAAATAACAATAATATTTTACAAGAAGAAATGCAAAATTACTCAACATCAAAAAACAAACAGAAATGCTAACCAAGTCACAAGAGAAAATACAATCAGATGCCGACACTGAGATGACTTTTTTTTTTTAAGATTTTATTTATTTATTTGACAGACAGAGATCACAAGCAGGCAGAGAGGCAGGCAGAGAGAGAGGAGGAAGCAGGCTCCCCGCTGAGCAGAGAGCCTGATGCAGGGCTCGATCCCAGGACCCTGAGATCATGACCTGAGCTGAAGGCAGCGGCTTAACCCACTGAGCCACCCAGGTGCCCCCTGAGATGACGTTTTAAAGATGGAAGACTTTAAAGGTGTTAACTATGATAACACCAAGACGAAGTCAAATATACCAGAGATAAACATAAGGAGTTAAGTTCAGAGAAATATAAACCATAAAAAGGAAAACGTGAGTATTTTTAAAACAAATACTATAATATATGAAGTAAATTTTCACTGGTTGAGCTCAATAGGAGAATATATGTGATAGAAGAGTCAATGATGTTAAAGGCAGATCAATAAATATTGTCCAATATAAAGAATAGACAAGAAATTAAAAGGAAAAGAGACAAAGTTTTAAGGACATATAAGAAAATATCAGAGAGTTTCACTAAACAGGTCATAGGAGTTTGGAAAAAAGAGGAGAAAGACTGAAGAAGAAAAAGTATTTGAAGCAATAATACTCCAAGTGTTTTTTGATTTGTTGAAAGACATAAATTTTTAAAGTTGCTCAATGACCACAAAATTGATAAATTAAAAAAAAAGCCATGTTACACAGAAGGGAACAACATTTTTAATTACCACGAATTCATTTTCAAAACCATGGAGGCCAGAAAATAATGGAACAACATCTTCAGAGTATAGGCAGAAATGAACTATATGTCAAGAACTTTGTATTCAATAGTACATTCTTTAGGAATCAAAACGAAATAAAAATATTCTCAAAAGAAGGAAATGAAAGAGAAAAAGTGATCGATAGTAGAACTGCTCTACAAGAAACATTAAAAGTGAATCTGTAGATTGAAAGGAGAGGACACGAGAAGGAAACATGGATGATGAAGAATGGAAAAACATCAATAGAAATAGCAGAGATCTGTGTTACTGCAAAACGTATTATATTATTATAGATCTTCCGGCTTTTTTGTTAAGTGGTCAAATATGAATTTAAAGTAGACTGTGAAAACTTAGATTTGTATTTTAAAATCCTTAATGCAACCCCAGCAATAAAATAATAAATGGCATGGCCCAAAGTCTGTTGGTAAATGCAGATTGGTATACGTGTGTGTATGACATAGATGCACACATATGTATATATAAAGCATATGTTTATATATATTCAAATAATTTTTAAAAGGCAGAAAAGGGGAACAGAGGAACAAAGAAACAATAGCAACATCAGTGACAAAACAGAGGTGAAAACAAAAATAAAATGATACACCCAAATCTAACCAATTAGTTTATAGTGGTTAGTAAATTTAACCAAATTATCCTATTAGGCTATTGATGTTAATAGCCTAGTTAGCCCAATTAAAATGCAGATGTTGATTGATTTGAATTTTAAGAAACATGATTCAAATAAATTTTGAGTGCAATAAATGTGCTTTAAAGACACAGGTAAGTAGAAGTTAAGTAGATATAAATAATGTCCCATAAAAGAAGTCAGTTTAAGAAGGTTAGAGTATAAAATTTAATACCAGATTAAATAAATTTCAAGATAAAAAATATTACCAGTGAGGGAAATAGATACTCTATAATGATGAAAAAGACAATTCATCAGTAAAATATAATACTATGTCAAATAAGCTAGCTTCAAAATACATAAAAGAATAGATATTTCCATATTTTAAGAGATTTTTTTTTAAGATTTTATTTATTTATTTAACAGACAGAGATCACAAGTAGGCAGAGAGGCAGGCAAAGAGAGAGGGGGGGAAGAAGACTCCCTGCTGAGCAGAGAGCCCGATACAGGGCTCCATCCCAGGACCCTGAGATCATGACCCAAGTGGAAGGCAGAGGCTTAACCCACTGAGCCACCCAGGCGCCCCCATATTTTCAGAGATTTTAATACATCTCACCAATTCTAAAAATGTTGCCCCTCCCCCAAAAAATAAGTAACACAAAGGAGCACTGTCTTCTATTTCAAAAGAACAAAACAGATTTAAAAAAATGTTATAGTTACTAAGTGGACCATATACTGAACTATAAAATATTGCAATAAATCCAATGAATCGAATTCATACAAAGTATCCTTTGACCACATCAGAACTGAAGTGGGAAGCATTAAAAATAAAATATCTAGATAAATAACTCCAAATATGAAAATTAAAAATATGTACTTCATTTATGGATGAAAGATGAAATCACAAGGGAAACTAGAAAAATTTTGAAATAAATGACAGAACATTACAACATATATTAAAGTGCATATATAAAAATCATATAAATTTTGTGAACTCAGTTTCTACATTAACCAATAAAAAAGCAAAATAATTCCAAAATAAGTAGAAGGCACAAAATATAAAGATAAGAGCAGAAATCTATGATTTTAACCACAGGAAGACAACAGAGAAAATTAAAATCAAAACCAGTGCTTTGAAGTTCAGGTAACATCTAGTTAAACCAATGGGGAAAAAAAAAATGAGAGAGAAAGAATAGAAATCACCATTCTCAGGAATGAAAAAATTTATTACAGATTATGTTGACATTAAAGGTTTAGCAAAAAAACACTATGAAGAAATAATTGTACGCCATCAAATGTAACAATTTAGATGAGGTGGACAAATATCTGCAAGTATATAATTTACATAATTAATATTAAATTAATTTAATATTAATTTAATGCTCCTCACAAGTGCACTCTTTAATCCCCATCACCCATTTAGCCCATCCAGCAACCTTCAGTTTGTTCTCTATTGTTAAGAATCTCTTATGGTTTGCCTCCCTGGTTTTTTTCTCACTTCCTTTATGTTCATCTGTTTTGCTTCTTTAATTCTGCATATGAATGAAATCATATGGTGTTCACCTTTCTCTGACTGGTTGCACTTAGTGTAATATGCTCTAGTTCTATCCACATCATTGCAAAATACAAGATTTCATTCTTTTTGATGGTTGAGTAATATATAAATATATATACATATACACATACATATACTACAACTTCTTTATCCATTCATCAATTGATGTACATTTGCATAATTTGGCTATTGTTGATAGTGCTGCTATAAACATCAGAGTGCATGTGTCCCTTTGAATTAGTATTTTTGTATCCTTTGGGTAAATACCTAGTAGTGCAATTGTTGGGACATAGGATAGTTCTACCCATCAAGGAGTCCCTGATATTAATTCTCAATAAGAGAAAGTAGGTTACTAGAACTTGCTTAAGCTTATTAAAAACTTTTCAGGGGCGCCTGTGTGGCTCAGTGGGCTAAAGCCTCTGCCTTCGGCTCAGGTCATGATCCCAGGGTCTTGGGATCAAACCCTGCATTGGGCTCTCTGCTTGGCGGGGAGCCTGCTTCCTCCTCTCTCTCTCTGCCTGCCTCTCTGCCTCCTTGTGATCTCTGTCTGTCAAATAAATAAATAAAATCTTAAAAAAAAAAAAAGGTTTAAATTTTTTTTTTTCAAAAGCAAATTGCAGGTCCAAATGATATTAATGACAAATTATTTTGAAATGTTACACCAAGAAGAAATAACACCATATTACTGCAGTTTTTTCAGAAACTAGAAGATGAGATATTACAGCCCAACTTTTTTTTTTTTTTCCTTTTGGAGGTTAGCATTACCCTAATACCAAGAAATGACAAAGATATTGAAAAGATGGAGGAGGAAGAGAAAGAAGAGGAGAAGAGGAGAGAGAAACAGAGACAGAGAGGGTGTGAGCAAGTAAGAAGGTGGGGGTTAGGGGAGACAGATTATGGATCAGTATGTCTATAGATGGAAGATCCTTTTAAAAAATCAAAAACTGAGGAGATCCTGGATGGCTCACTGGGTTAAGCCTCTGCCTTCAGCTCAGGTCATGATCTCAGGGTCCTGGGATAGAGCCCTGCATCAGGCTCTCTGCTCAGCTCCTCCCCCTCTGCCTGCCTCTCTGCCTACTTGCAATATTTCTCTCTGTGTCAAATAAATAAATAACATCTTTTAAAAAATCAAAAATTGAATAACTGAACTTAACAGTGTAGATAAAATAGTAAGGAATATACTCCATAATATTTCAATTAACATTATATGGTGACAGACGGTGACTATACTTATCACCGAGAGCACTGAGTAATGTATACAACTGTCAAATCAATATGTTGTACACCTGAAACTAATACTGTATGTTAATTATACTTCAAAAAATGAATACTACATCAGTACCAAGTAACGTTTATTACAGGAATGAAAAGTTGGTCTAACATTTGGAAAACACAATGTAGCATTCACCATATTAACAGAAAGAAAAGAAGAGGATATGTTCCTTTCATATATGTAAAAAAAAATTTTGAGAATATTCAATACTCATTCATGACAAAAATGCTCAATAACCTAGGAATAAGAGAAAACTTTCTCAAAGTGTTAAAGGGAATTCATAAACCTCTTCACCTGATGTTATATTTCATGGTGAAAAGCTTGAAAATTTTTCTCTTAGAAATTGGGGATAAGGCTCTCTTTCATCATTTTCATTCAGTATTTTGCTGGAGGTCCTCCCATCCATTTTACAAAGGTAATACAAAGAAATAAAAGGACTGGGGGAGCCTGGGTGGATCAGTCAGTTGAGCCCCTGTTTCTTGATTTTGACTCAGGTTATTATTTCAGGGTTCTGAGATGAAACCCCAAGTCAGTCAGTTTCCATGCTCAGTGGGGATCTGCTTGAGGATTTCTCTCCCTCTGCCTCTTCCCCTATCCCATGGCCCCACTCCACTCTCTCTGGAATAAATAAAGGAAAGGAAAGGAAAGGAAAAGAAAGGAAAGGAAAGGAAAGAAAAGGAAAGGAAAGAAAAGGAAAGGAAGGGAGAGGAGAGGAGAGGAGAGGAGAGAAAAGGAAAGGCGAAAGAAAGAAAGAAAGAAAGAAAGAAAGAAAGAAAGAAAGAAAGAAAGAAAGAGAAAGAAAGAGAAAGAAAGCAAGCAAGGTGTGGGGGGGGGGAAGGAAAGAAGAAAGAAAAGGCCTACAGGGAAGAAAGAAGAAATATTTCCTTAATTATTTATGATATAATTGTTTACAAAATACATCCAGAAAGTCTACAGAAAGTTCTCCCAGAACTACCAGAACTAGGAAATAAATTTATCAAGGTCATAATATTTAAGGTATATGTAAAAAAATAAATATTCCCCTAATACTCTGGATGCTAATTATTTTAAAAAATTAAAAATTTTCCATTTATAAGAGTCAATAGCATAAATAACTGAAGGCACATATCTTTTAAAAAGGTGTCCAAAACTTGTGATCTCAAACACAAAACATTGAAATTAAATATAATCTGAATAAGTGGGAAGACACGAAATGTTGATAAATTAGAAGACCTTATTTTTTTCCAATGGAAAATCTTCCCAAATTCACTTATAGATTCAATTTTATACCAATCAAAATTCCAACAATATTTTTGATGGATATTGGCAAACATTATAAAGAGTACATAGAATAACCAAAAAAGATTTAGAAAAAACAAAAATTTGGAGGACTTAATCTGTTTTCAATATTTCTTATAAATCCATACTAATCAAGATGATTTGGTGTTTGCAAAAAGATAGATTTGTGGTCAGAGGAGAAGGACAAGAATTCCACATATTTAGTCACATTTGCAGTCAATTGATTTAAAAGATATTCCAATTTAATAGGGAAAAATGAAGCTAACAAAGTAAGCTGGATCTACTGGATATTCATAGAAAAAGATGCAAATACCAATTTTTACCTCATACCATAGAGAAAAATAGACTCAAAATATATCATTGACCTAAATGAAAAACCTGAAAGCATAAAATTTTTAGAAGGAAGTTGAAAGAAGTTCTTTCCTTCTTTCCTTAAGATTGATGTATTTATTTTTAAAGAAAGAGAATGAGCATGGAGGGTGGACAGAGGAGAGGGAGAGAGAATCCCAAGGAGACACCCCATTGAGCAAGTAGCATGATGCTGGTCTCCATCCCATGACTCTGAGATCATGACCTGAGCAGAAATCAAGAGTCCGAGGCTTAACCGACTGAGTCACTCAAACACCTGCAGATCTTTCCTATCTTGGGGTAAAGATTTCTTAGAACACCAAATTCCTAATCTATAAAAAATAATACAGTGAGAAATTTGATTTCATTAACATTATTTAAATGTTTGCTCCTTGAAAGACACCTTTAAGGAAAGAAAATGACAAGGCAGAGGCTTAAGAAAATACTGAAATCTGTGTGTCAGATAAAGTTTTGTACCCAGAAATATTTAAAAAACACAACCCAGAACCAGGATAGCAACATCAGAAAGAACAAAACACAATGTCACAATAGGCAGAACATTTGTATAGATGCTTCACCAGACATATGAATAGCAAATAACCACATGAAAATATGCTTCACACTATTAGTCTTTAGAAAAATATCAAGTGATATATTTTCTTGTAAAAAAAAAAAAAAAACCCTGAGGTTTTCTAAAATAATTATTGTTCACTTACTATATGACCTGCCAATCCACCCCTAGCACTCTCCTCATGAAAAAAATATATCACACATCCTCAAACACAAATGTCCATAGCAGCTCTGTATGTAATAGCTGCAAAATGAAACCTAAAATGTCCATCTACATGTGAATGGCTAAATCCTAAATCATGACACATTGAGAAAATGGATAACCTTCAACAAAAAAATAGAAGGAACTTTTATTTTATTTTATTTTATTTTATTTTTTAAAAGATGCTATTTATTTATTTGACAGAGAGAGAGAGCAAGTAGGCAGCGAGGCAGGCAGAGAGAGAGGGGGAAGCAGGCTCCCCGCTGAGCAGAAAGCCCAATGTGGGGCTCAACCCAGGACCCAGAGATCATGACCCGAGCCAAAGGCAAAGGCTTAACCCACTGACCCACCCACGTGCCCATAAAAGGAACTTTAAAAACATGAATTACCATGGATGGATGTCAAAATCATTAGGCTGAGTCAAATAATTCATACATATGTATAATGCACATTATAGTATAATGCATACATACATTACGTATATGTGTATACATATTGTATTCCATTTATTATAAAGTTAAAAAGAATGCAAACAACTTAGAAGAAAGCTGGTGAGGGGCGGCTGGGTTGCTTAGTTGTTGAACATCTGCCTTTGGCTCAGGTCATGGTCCCAGAGTCCTGGGATCAAGCCCTGCATCAGGCTCTCTTCTTGGCAGGAACCCTGCTTCTCCCTTTTCCAGAACCCCTGCTTGTGTTCCCTCTCTTGCTGTGTCTCTCTCTGTCAAATAAATAAATAAAATCTTAAAAAAAAAAAAAGGAAGAAGAAGAAGAAAGCTGGTGACTAACTATTGCCTGGGGATTGGGCATAAACATAGCCTTAGAGTAAAAGCCACATAAAGACAGTGTTAGTGGTTATCTTGATTATGGTGATGATTTCAGGGATTTATATATACATATATAAATAAAAATCTGTATTTAAATACAGATATATATATATATAATATATATGTATAAACTGATATATTCTTCACTTTATGTGCAATTTATTGCAATTCAATTATTTCTCAATAAAGTTTAAAAAAATCAAACAAATTATTGTCCCCTGCCAGAATAATGAATAGGAATTTATTATCTTGCTGAAGTGATGCCTAAGTTCAGTACAGGCCCTCATAGCACACAGGATTAAATTTGGCTGATTAATTCTCTCTTTTGGGAGAAGTGATCACTTTAGATAAGTTAATCAAAATGAAGAAAAAAACAAATATCTAGGTCTTGATGAAATTTTTCCCATTTTATTTTATTTTATTTTCAGTGTTCCAAAATGCATTTTTTATGCACCATACCCAGTGCTCCATGCAATATGCATCCTCCTTAATACTCACCACCAGGCTCACCCAAACCCCCCCATCCCTCCCCTCCAAAACCCTCAGTTTGTTTCTCAGAGTCCACAGTCTCTCACGGTTTGTCTCCCCCTCTGATTTCCCTTAACTCAAGATTTATCTATTTATTTTTAGAGACAATGAAAGTGGGGGGAGGGGCAGAGGGAGAGAACCTCAAGCAGACCCCCCTGCTGAGCACAGAGCCCAGTGCTGACCTTGATCTCACAACCCATATTGCATAGGGAGATCATGACCTGAGTCAAAATTAAGGGTCAGCCACTCAGTCGACTGAGCCACCCAGGTGCCCCAGCTACAGCTTCATGTAAAGCATAGCATCCTAAAGATTAAAAGGGAATTCTGCATTGTTTCCCTTTTTGTTCCCCCTCAAGCCTCTTAATTTCACAATGTACAGGAGACTCTGAAAGGTGGAAAAATCCTACAAGCTGTGGTTCAGAGAAAAACAAGGGAGGTATCAATAGCTCCAAAGCCATAATAGCCCTTGATGACAAATTTCACTGGAGTTGATTGACACGGTTATAAACACAGACGCCCTGGATATTGTTCTCTCTAGACTGAATAAGCTTTATCTGTGGGGGAATTCTCTCTCTTACACCATCATATGCATTTCTGTGTTTTTTAATATTACAAAAATCACCCAGAAGACAAATAAGCAAATCAAAAATTAGGGACTGTGGCAAATATCCCCATTTGGGCTTTTGTGGTCTTTTGGGATTAGGGATGGACACTGTTCTCTTGGTTTAATTTGGACACTCTGGACTAAAAATTCTGGTCACAATCATTCTCTAAGTATTAGTCTGTGTCAGGGTGTTCAAATGTGTGAGTTCCTGTCTTAAATGTTACTTTGTAATCTCTGTCTAAAAGGCTCTTAGCAACAAAAAGAATGAGAAAAACCAGACACTCACAGAGAATGAATTACCACCAATGGGACATTGATATGCAGTCTCTACACCTCAGCTCACTACCCCAGATGGCACTGTTTATCCTTCAGCTCCTGATAAGAAGGTACCCAGGAGAGGATGGAGAACAGAGGCCACCTGAGTCAGCATAACTTAGCTGTTTGCACCAGGATATTTTTGTCCAGAAAGTCACAACTGCGAAAGAATAATAACTCGTTTGCTTCAGAAAACTTATACAAACCAATTTTTCTGTGTAAATGATCTTCTCATTAGGACATATGTTGTCTTCTAAAGACAACTGTTTACTTATCTGGACAAATAGCTAATCCATAAGGATAATCATTTTTTTCCTTCAGTAAGTGTTGGGTTTCTCTCTAAATTGTTAAATGCAATATTTATAAAAGAAAAACTCCATTGCCCCAATTATTTTATTTGGTAATCTACTTAAAGCCTATTTGCCTCTTATCCCTTCAAAGCCACTGGATGAAAACTCTGGCATGCTTTTTGATCAATTTTAGGTGATGGAATATACTTATAGTTAATTTAAGTTTCAAAATACACTCTCCAACAAATGAGAGTATCCCTCCAATGTGTTCCTTATATATTGGTCACTTTGATCAAAGGTGAGATTTCTCACTTATTCCACTTCCAGAAGCTTGAGGTTTCCAACAACACCTAGTGTAGGGAATGGGAACCTTCTCCTTTCCTTGTCCATCTCTTCCACTATTCGCTAAAGCTGCTTCATACCATGAGAGAGTTTAAAGATGGTGGTGGTAGATGAGAGGAGAGAAGCATATACCCAAGTCCACCTCTACTCTATCAGACACTTCAGGGTTCCTCACTCTGAAATAGTGTCTCTCCTTATCTGACTTCTCCTGTTTCCCTCCCAGTGAGTCATTTTCTTACAGTTTATCTCATCTCGACCAGCTTATGGTCTTGCCATCTTAGCCTAGTGGACAGCCTGAGGCAAGATCCCTTGTAAAATTATGGAGTTTCATAAACTTATCCCTACATTTCAGGTTGCACTTACTAGGTACAGTTGATGGAAGAAAGTGCAGCTAATGATCAAGTCAGCAACACCCCCCAAAACCTGCATTCTTTATCCCTCCTCATTTCTCTACCCAACATGCAACCAAAGGCAGGTAACACAGGTTGGTCTCTTTAGATTCTCTGGGCAAGGGTCCAACATCATCATGCGTTAGCCCATTAATTGCAAGAACACCCAGTTCCAATTTTCTCTGATCTTCTGGAAGGCCCTGTCATCCAGTTTGGGTCAGAAGTCACCTTTTCTTCTTGGTGGGGTTGGGAACAGTTGATTTGGAGTTTGGAGGGACTTTCAGAGCATGGTGATAATTTTCTCCAAGGGAGTATCTTCAGAAACCCACAGTTTTAAAATTCTTTCTTGATCTTCTTTTATAACTTTGATCTAAGTGAGAGAAACAAAATACTTAGCTGTTTCCTTGGAAGTCTGCATTTTGGCCAGTCTCCCAACTCACTTTGGAATCTGACACATATGCTATTTCAGTCATTCACAGGAAATTTCCAAATTAACATCTTGTCACAAACGTCTCAATGTTATGCTCCAGAGAGAAGTGAGGGGTGGGGAGCTTAATGTCATTTGCTAAAATAATAATAATAATGATAATAATAATAATGGAATGGAGATTTTCCCCCCATACTCAGAGAAAAAAAAAGCATTTGATGTTAATTACTGTGCTGTAGAAATACGGATTTTATATTTTAGAAACATATGTTTATTTTCTTAATATTTACAGTAACCATATACTGCACTCACAATCAGGAGGCAAAATGGATTTTTAAGAAAAGAAACTTAAAAGTAGAAAGCAGCATCCTGAATAAACAGTTTCAGGCTTCTGCCTTTGTTTCTTCTGCTTTCTGCTGGGTTATCACCTCAATTCTCACAATTCCTGCCAACCAGAGATGGGGGTGCATACCTCTCTCATATCTGTGTCATATGAGAAATTGCTACAATATTAAGTTTCTTTTGAAGTATGTTGACCCGAATCTAAAGTAAGAAATGCATATTTTGGTGTCACACTTTGCACTCTTTGGTCCTGTCATGAAAGTTTTAATGCCCTCAGAAGATAGCAGATAGTTTTCTCTTTTTCTTCTTAACCTCATTTCACTTTCTGAAAGTCTAAATATGCCTAACTAACTACATTGGCTAAGGTTGGCATTTTAAAATGCCATCAAATCTTCACAGTGTAAAGGATCGTTCACAGTTTAAGAAAACCCACACACAGGATAGATTTGTTTATAACCAATTAGTAAGCTTAGATATCTTACAAAACACAGGATCCCTTCAAGGCAGCACACATCTAGTTAAGATTTCATTCACAGTGACAGGGAAATGCCAGGCTGTTGATGGGTGTGTGTGTGTGTGTGTGTGTGTGTGTGTGTGTGTTAGACAAACATCTTCAAAGACATTTATTTTAAAAATCAAATATTAGCGTTATTTTAGTAATGTCCATGATTGAAAATCACCTTGAGATATTTTATGATTAAATATCTGCTAATTTCTCATCAGAAGGACTCCCATTGAGAAAGGGGTGGAAATTCAATATAGTTTAGTTGATACAAATTTGAGCAATCAGTACGAGAACAGCTTGCAAACTTATGACATTGGCTTGAATTTAACTGATAAAAGGATGAAGAAAAATGCTAGTTTTCCTATTTTGTTATTTTTCCTCACAAATTAAATATTTTTATTGAACCGCTAAGTAGACTTCTGAACTCATTCCAAATTACAGCTCCATTGTTATATTTTGAAATACATGTCACTAATCCCAACAGTTGTTAATTTTCTTATATATTTGTACATTTAAAAATATATATGCAAGTATTTATTTGCTACTTGTACATTGGTCTTATGCTTTTTACTAGACTATTTCCTTGATGATATTCAAATTTGTATCACACTCAGATTTCCCACAATCCTTTGCATTCAATTATTATTTTTTTCATTTTGGTTTTTTTGGTTGCCCATTTTGAAAATCAGAATCTTAAAAGCAATATTTAAATTTGGTTAAAAATTTTATCCTTAAGAATAATTGAATTTTGAATTTTGTGGAGTTTTTACTTAAATTCCAGTTAGTTAACATATGGTGTGATATTAGTTTCAAGTGAAGAATATAGTGATTCAGCACTTCTCTATCACCCAGTGCTCATCACAACAGATGCACTTCTTAATCCCCATCACCTATTTAACCCCTCCTCATCCTTCTTCCCTCTGATCACCATCAGTTTGTTCTCTGTAGATAAGAGTCTGTTTCTTGGATTGTCTCCCTCTCTCTCTTTTTTATACTCAGTCCTCATGAAGATAAATACGTTTGTATTATAAAAAAAAAATTCTATGTTGACTATTTATATCTGAAATAAGAATATGTGAATATGTAGTTATACAAACTTGGGGTTAGCAACTTTTTTTTTCTGTAAAAAAAAAACTAGGCAGTAAATATTTTAGGCTTTGGGGTTATATAGTCTTTGTTGTATCTATTCAATTCTGCCATTTTAACATGAAAACATCCAATGGGCATGGTTGCCTTCCAATAAAACATTAACAAAAGACAAATAAGTTGGTTTGGTCCCTGGGTTATAGCTTCCTATTAATCAAACATATTTCTTTAGAAAGAGACAAATTCTATTATTCAGTTTCTAATGTTAATTTTCCATTTCCTTTATACAATTAAATTGGTGCAAAATCCTTAGCTGAAAGCAAAGGTCTTTTCTGGTCTGTTTTGAATTCTTTTTTGTTGGCTATTCCTTTTTTTATTTTTTTCACATTTAGTCTTACAAATGTATGGAATTCCTCATTTGTATGAGTTTGTCTTTATAATATCCTTTGAAAATCTTTGACTATTTTCTTGAGTTCAGTTTCTCAAATATATCAATTAAATATCAGTGCTGTATCTAAAAGGAACCTTCCTCACAATATTTTCTACAGAGTTCTTTTGACTGATCTGCTTCTCTGGAAAGTCTATATAATTCTATGGTTATATGATTTTCTTTATCTCTAAACTATAAATCTCTCTATGTTTGAATCATTTTTCTATGAACTTGGCTCAGGTGATTGACAAAAAAACATTAACAAGGAAAGACAGAAGGAAGAAGGGAAAAAAGGAAGGAAAAGGAAAGGAAAAATGGGTGGGAGCAAAGTAAGGAAGGATAAAAACATGCAATTTTGTTGTTTGGCAGAAAAAAAATGGCTTCCTAAATGAAAGTTGAGATGAAAAGATTCATATGTATTATTTTACTGAGAATTCACGAAAGACTCAAAGTATGTCCAGCAGTGCTACATTCAGTGGATGTCTTTTGGCTGATTATATTCTTGTTCCCAGTTATTGAATGCTCTCTCTATAAGATAGTTTTGTCTCCCACTAAATTTACGTGGCCTGCATGGATCCTCTAGGGCAACTTATCCCCTTGACATCAAGTTTGATCTCACACCTTGTTTTGGCCAAGGAAATGCAAGAGCAATGGATCTATGTTAGTCTGAAAGAAACTTTAAAATCCTTTTTAGGATTCTACCATAATTTTCCCACTCTGTTACAGTAACAGCATAGCATTGTGTGGGGGCTTTTCTTTCAGGTCTAGATTAAAGGAGATAGACGGAGCAGAACGGAGCAGGGCAAAGCCACTCTGCAGTGGAAGTGGAGCTTGGGTGAGCACTAAATAATCTTTGGTAAACCACTGAGATTTTAAAGTTATTCATTACCACAGCATCACCTAGTAAGAGTTCCAAAGTATGAAAATCTATATATAATGGGTAGCGTGCTACAGTCACTAAAGCCTAAAACAAGTGACACTGGTTTCAGGACTAGGCAGCAGATAGCAAGAACATTGTTACTGGAAGTGGACAAAGAGAACTGGACTTTGTATGTATAAGTACAAAGCATCCAGTAAAACTTTTATGATAGCCACAGAGTTCCATAGGGGTGGCTGGGTGGCTCAGTCTGTTAAGCATCTGTCTTTGGGTCTGGTTATGACCTCAGGGTCCAGGGAATGAGACCTGCTTAGGGCTCCCTGCTCATCAGGGTGTCTGCTTCTCCCTCTCCTTCTCTGCTCTCATTCACTCAAATAAATATATAAAATCTTAAAACAAAAAACTAGGGAGTCTCATATTACAATAATTGAGCCTGTAGTTTATTAAACAGATTTAGGAACAGACTACTTCAGGTCTGTCTTAGTGTCCACAGGCTGGGTTTACCAAGAACCTAAAAGAAAAAGGTCACCTCAAATAAGATTTGGTTGCTATGCAATCAAGGATAAAAGAGATATTCTCTAAATTATAGAATTTCCAGGCAGAAAAGATTTGGACTTTTTTTTTTTTCCAGCTACCAAATATGCATTAAACAGACAATTCAAAACATAAGCAAATTATTACCACACCTTTAAAGTCATGCATGGGTTCAGACACCCACATTACATCTTTTAGGTGGAAAAATAAAATGGTTTAAGAAAATTTTAAGTGTTAGCTGATGGATAGTTTTAAGCTATGAGCAAAGAAGTCTAAATAGGGTCTCATGTATTGAAAAAAATTGTGAGTTACACGTTAGTGAATGGAGTGAACTGAAATCAAATTTACTAAAAAGCAGATATATTTTTCAGAAAATTCACTGCCTAAAGGGTGAGCACTTTGGATTTAAACAGCTTGCTTTGGTTGAAAAATGGGAATAAAAGTTGCATATATTATGCCTGAGCACCAGCTTAAGGCAACTGTGTGGTTCTATTATTATTCTTTGCTTTTGCCAATGTGAATTATATGTCTGGAAATGGGCTGTTTTTCAAACATGGATTTTCACATGAAGAAGATACATGGGATATTGTCACTCATTCCCCACAGTGAAAACAGATAAAATGTAACCTAGGTGAGAAATATATATGTGTGGCCATAAATTCCCTAACAGTTTTGCAGATGTGTGTTATTGTAGCATAACTTAGTAAATTTTAACTTAAATACCACAGAAGTCTTCAAATTGAGTGAAGAAATAATACCTAGAAAAACAGTCATTGTGTGTCATGCATTATAATTGACATATTGAGAGCATTATTTCATGCAATTCTCATCAAATCTATAAAATAAATGTTTTCTTCATTAAGCAAAATTTCATAATGGGGAAAATAAATAAAAATTTAGAAACAGATGACATATTTCTTCATAGAAATGCAAGAAGTAAAGAGATAATAGAATAGTAAAGATAAAGCACATAGAAATTCAAAAGAAATAAGACGGAAATTTATCATGTACACAAAAGATCTTAGAATAGAATAAAAGATTGTTGCTAAAATATTTACAAAATAATAGCAAATTTCAAGTGAAGATTTTAATGTATCATTTGAATTAACTTCATAAGAGTTAAAAAAAAATCCATTAAACAGGAAATAAAGAAATTTGTGAGGTAACGTCCTCTACAAACATCAGGACAACATGTTATTTAAAATGATTTAGCAGCATATTAAGAGACATAGTTTCCCAATTAGCATAGAAGAGAAGAAGTGTTGTTGATTTGACTTTTCCCAGATGCAGACCTTGGAACTTGGGTTTGTTTATTTAGGTGATAATCCCAGGAAGCACTGGTATTGAAAAGCAGGAATTAGACAAAGAAAGAAAGGAAGACAACGTCCAGTGACTTAATGACCAGGTCCCACTGATGGTGGCCTTTAGAAGACAGTATAGAACCTGTCTACAAGCTGTCACTCTTGTAAATTGTCTACTTATTACATTCTCCTATTCTTGGCTGAAGGCCGCTCTCAGGCATACAAACTCTCTAGCACCTAATCTGCACCCAGCAAATGGACAGAGCCTTCATCAGTCCAGGGAATGTCCTTAGGCAGAGTGTGGTCATTGCTTATAGGAGAAGCCACTGGCCTTTAAGGGAATAGTGACTGTGGGGGCGGGGGGGATGGGCTGAGGCTCTGCCTCTAGCAGCCTCTTCTATAGGCAGTAAAATAATGTCAAAACATAAAGAAAAAAATAAGAAATTATAGGTACACACACATAGCAATACTCTCCCACCTAAGATAAATTTCATTTATGAAGATTATTATAAAAGCCAGTAGTAAGTTAAGAAGAAAATATATCATATCTATTGTGATTTGTATCAGCAAGGAGTGACTAACATATTTCACTGTTTTATTAGCTAAAGTGAAAGATAAGCATATGAGTATTTTAATATTTGTCATAAAGTGGTAAATTCCAGCATAATACATGCAGAGATGTCAAGGATATAATTATTATTGAGCCATGAGAAGTCTTCTTTTTTGTTCTTTTTTTTTTTTGTTAAAAAAATTTTGTTTATTTATTTATTTGACAGACAGAGATCACAAGTAGGCAGAGAGGCAGGCAAAGAGAGAGGAGGAAGTAGGCTCTCTGCCAAGCAGAGAGCCCGATATGGGGCTTGATCCCAGGACTCTGGGATCATGACCTGAGCTGAAGGCAAAGGCTTTAAACCACTGAGCCACCCAGGCACCCCAACAAGAAGTCTTTTTAAAGTTAGAAACAAAAAAAATAATATCTACAAACATGAGTAATTACACTATTGTGAACGTGATGGGTCAATATTAGAACAGCTCTGCTAATGCTTGAAATCATTAAATTCCCACACTTGGATAACCCACAAATGACCATGACTTTGAAGTTTTGGGAAATCCAGTAGATTTGGAATAAATATATTTAAAAAATAAATATACTGATATCCATTGTATATTTGTCTTGGTCAATTAATGTGTCAAATTCTTAACAGACAAAATAACAAGAATTACTACAAGCATAAAAGTATTTATTTATTTATTTATTTATTTATTTTTTTAAAGATTTTATTTATTTATTTGACAGAGAGATCACAAGCAGGCAGAGAGGCAGGCAGAGAGAGAGGAGGAAGCAGGCTCCCCTAGAGAGCAGAGAGCCCAATGCAGGGCTCGATCCCAGGACTCTGAGATCATGACCTGAGCCGAAGTCAGCAGCTTAACCCACTGAGCCACCCAGGCACCCCGCATAAAAGTATTTAAAAGCAAATAATGTTGCAAAGTTTCAGGGTTCTTGCTTCAGGCAGCTGAAGAATGAATCTCTCAGACAAAAAGGGTGAAGGGAAGTGAAAGTTTATTGAATGAAGGTAAGAACAGATAGGAAAGAAAAGGAGCTTTCTCGAAGGAGAGGGGTCCCAAATGGGTTGCCACTGAGGGCTTTTATGGTCGGTCTTTTTTAAGGAACTTGGTAAATATCTTGTCTATAACATTTAAGATAAACAAGGTGGATTTGCAAATATTATTGAAAATACCTTGACTATACTTGGAACAAACAAGGTGGCTTTGTTATGTTCCCTTTACTCTGGCTAATACCTTATCTATAACATTTGTCCACATCTGGGATTTCTGTGAGCCTCATTACACAGCCTTTGCATGAGCCTACTCATTTAACCCCTTACCTGTCTCTCCCTACCTAGCCTCACCTGTCCCTTACTTAATAACATGGCCTTGTTTAAAGTGAGTGGTTAAATTATGAGAGGGAAAAGATGATGAACCTTGAGGATCTCAGGGAAGCAAGAGAGGATCAGATCATATTCTATTTTACAAACACAATGGCTACTCTTAAAGCTACCCATTGCTTCTTATAAGGGGTCTAGTAGGGCTCACTTCTTTCAAGTAGAATCTACTTCTTTTCTGATCTTTTTAAAGTATAAATAACCTTCACTATAGTCTGCATGTTACAAGACATTTTATGTCATCAAAGAGTTTCAAGATTCTCCTTTCCTCCTAACAACAAAGCAGTTTTTAGAGGGAAATCTTAGATCAAAACAATATACAGAATTGCATTCCATATTTAATTTTGAATTGATAAGGAGCTACAGTGAGATAACTAAATGAGTATGGAACATTTCATTTCCTTTCTGTCTGCAGATTCTCAACAAAGGACAAAGCCTTGTGAAGTGAAGAGATTTAAAAACACAACTAGAGAAAAAGGGACATTGACTCTCACTTTACCAAAAGAGGAATTTTCAAGCTAACCTCAGATCCAAGGTCATTTCTCACCTTAGATTTAGTGTGTCTCAGCAGGGAAAGCATCGTATTAATGACCTCAATGACATCCCAGAATCACAGACTTGGTCTTGATTCACCAACCCAAGGATATTTGGGGGATATTCTTAGTAAATATTATTATATGGATATGTGAATCTGTCTTTCACTATTTTTTTTTTTAAATCTAAACCTAAAAATGAATACACATGAGGAGGGTTAGATGGCAAGAGAATAGGAGGACTTTAAGGTCCTCTCATTCCACAAACACAACTAGATAACTAACCAGTCATCCTAAATACCCCAGAAATAGGCCTAAAGATGCAGAACAATCTCCAAAACTAAAGGGAAAAAAAGAGGTCACATCCAAAAAGGTAAGAAATGCAGAGGCATGGTTTGGGAGAAGTGGATCATGAGTTCAGTGGAGGGGAAGGAGCTGTGGTTGTGGGGAAGGGCAAGAGAGACTGGCTGGTGCCATTTCCTTCTCCCACCCCTCAGCATAAATACAGAGCCACTGTGGGAAGCAGGTCCATGGAAGCACTGGCTGCCTAACTTGCTTACACCAAGCCCCACCTGCCTGCACTCTGGTGGGACTGCCCTTCTCAGTCCAGCTTGCCACAGTCTTAGTGTGGCAAAATTCTCCCCTAGAAAAACAGGATGAATCCCCACCCACACTTCTCCCAACCAGAGGGTTCTACAGAGCCACAGCTCTGGTGGAATTAGTGTCACCTCTCATTTCATAAGCAGACCAGAGCACACCACGTTAAAATTCACCATATTCAGACCAAGACCAAACACTACCCACAGTAGACCAGGAGAGCCTCTGCAGACACCTTGCCCAGAGGACTGAGCAGCTAAACCACAACAGGAGTGCACACAGCACACACCAGAGACATTGCCTCAAGGGCTAGGTCCTGGGTACTATATGACCTCTTCTTCATGAGGTCGTTTTTCCAGGGCCAGAAACATTGTGGCTTTTCCAAAACAGAAGGAAGCAGAGACTCAGACAAATTGCCAAGCTGAAGAAATTTATCCCAAATGAAAGAAGATGATAAAGCTATGGCCACAGATCTAAGAGAAACAGATTTAAGAAACATACCTGATGACAAATTTAAAGAAACAATCATAAGAATACTCCCTGGGCTTGAGAAAAGACTAGAAGACATCAGGGAGACACTTACACAGAGATAAAAAGTTGAAAAATAATCAATGAAATGACAAATACAATAAATGAGATTGGAAACAGGTTTGATGCAATGATTAGCAGGCTGAAAGAAGAAGAGGAGTGAATTAGTGACCTACAAGACAAAGTGATAGAAAATAATAAAGCTAAACAAAAGAAAGAAGCACCATACAACACAAGAATAGACTTTGAGAACTCAGTGACACCTTCAAACATAATTGTATTTTTTTTAAATTTTTGCTTATTTATTCAACAGACAGAGATCACAAGTAGGCAGCGAGGCAGGCAGAGAGAGAGGAGGAAGCAGGCTCCCTGCTGAGCAGGGAGCCCGATGTGGTGCTCCATCCCAGAACCCTGGGATCATGACCTGAGCCGAAGGCAGAGTCTTTAACCCACTGAGCCACCCAGGTGCCCCAATAATTGTATTTTTATTAGAGGAGTCCCAGAAGAGGAAAAGGGAGAAAAAGGAACTGTTATTTCAAGAAATAATAGCAGAAAACTTCTGTACTCTGGGGAAGGAAACAGACATCCAGATCAGGAGGCACAGAGAATTTCTATCAAAATCAACAAAAAAGGCAAGCCAACTCCAAGACATATTGTAAACAAATTTGGAAAATATAATGGTAAAGCAAAAATCTTAAAAGCAGCAAGACAAAAGAAGTCCTTAACTTACAAGGGAAAATCCACAAGACTTGCTGAAGATTTCTCACCAGAAACTTAGCAGCCAGAAGGGAGTGTCCTAATATGTTCAAAGTACTGAATGGGAAAATCTGCAGCCAAGAATACTCTATTCAACAAAGCTGTAATTTAGAATAGAAGGGGAGATAGTTTCCCAGACAAACACAAGACAAATTAGTTTGTTATCACAAAACAAGCCCTGCAAGAAATATTAAAGGGGGCTCTAAATGCAAAGGAGAAACCAAAAGTGACAAGGACAAGGGAGGATCAGAGAAAATCTCCAGAAACAATGACAAAAAAAGTAATAAAATGACAACACACACACACACACACACACACACACACACACACACACACACCAATAATTACTGTGCATGTAAATGCACTAAATATTCCAATCAAAAGACATAAGGCATCGGAATGGATAAAATCATGAGACCCATCTATATGTTGCCTAAAAAGACTTACTTTAGACCTAAAGACAGCTACAGATTGAAAATGAGGATGGGGAGGGATAGGGTGGCTGTGAATTGTGTAAGACTGATGATTCATAGACCTGTACCCCTAAAGCAAATAATACATTATATGTTAATTTGAAAAATGTTTCATTTTACAAATTAATTAATCAATTGATTAATTAAATGATTTATTCTCACAATGACAAAAAAAAGCGAGGATGGTGAGGAAACACTTATCATGTTAACAGATATCAAAATCTGAGTAACAATATTTATTTAGGACAATCTAGACATTTTTGTTCTTGTATTGTTTTTATCCAATTTTGGTATCAGTGTAGTATGTTTTCCGTTATTTGTAAGATTTGACAAAGATTTACATTTTTTTTTTTTGAGTTATGCCAACAGTTTCAAGGTTTATATTTATATAGGACCATCATTGCCACCCAGTCACCCATATGAAAATGTGGGGGTTAAAGATATCAACATGAGGAAGTTGCCACATATGAGCCTCCAATTGTGTGACAGGTATCATTGTAAAATCATCTAGTTTTTCTGAAGCAGCTGTGACAAAATATCTGGTGTCCATTTGATTCTGAGTCTGATTGGTTCTGGACAACAAATATTGGTAGTCCTGTTGTTCACCAGAACAGTCCACTAAGGCACACAATCTTCTGTATGCAAACCAGCTTGCAAAGATTCTGTTAAGTATCTATAAGGATAATCCCTAACATTTGTGTAAATTCCTGTTCCACAATAGGAACAAAATGCTTGGCATTATTAATATTATCACTTTCTTGGGCCAATTATTTAAGAACTTACTGGCCCAAAGATTTCTTTATGAATCACCTATATCTTCAGTTCACCGAAGTTGCAGGAAACAAGATTATCAAAAATCTCCATTTCTTAAATTCAATAGAATTTTTAAAAATCTTTAACCTCTACACATTTCCCTAGCTTCTGACACAATGGGCCATTTTCTTGTCAATGAAAATTACCTTTCTTTCAAGCAATATTTTGTTCTCCTGGTTTTTTTTTTTTTAAGTAACTCTGACCATCTTTTTTTAACCTATTACATAAATTCCTCACCTAATTTCAATTGGTGGAGATCATTAAGATTTTGAGCTTTGCCTCTTAATTCTCATGTACTTTTCTTTACCTAGTTGATTTGTATCAATTCCATTGGATTCTAATTCTACTTAGGTATCAATAATTTCCAACTGTGTCTCTTCAAATTACCTATTTCTTCTAGGATCAAAATAGATACATTCATCTTCCCAAGTAAAACCATTAAGTAAATGATATTAATGCTCCTAAAATCTACAGAGAGATGCACCAATAGAATTCTGGATCTTCCACAGCATTAAGACTGTACCACCTAAAATAATCACTGTCTCATAACTATCTACCTATTAAGTCTACTTAGAAAGTTGAGAACTTTAGCCCAACACTTCCTCTTATATCCTTCGTCCTCACTTCTCATTGCCACTACACAGATAAATCATTAATTATACATTCTAATCAATCTCTAACTCACTTACTATCTCTGCTATCAAAATAGCTCAAGCCATCTGAACTGTTTTGATATTTTTATAATAGGTACTTGTATTTCTATTCGCCCTTGACATCTTCGAAAGCATTCTCAATTGGACAACTAGAATTATTTTAAAATTGTGAAGTTGATGATTACATTACTAACTCTAAACAATTGATGTTTGCCTATTAATTTTAGGATAAAGCTAAAACTCTGGCAGGTATGCTGGAGCTCATCCTACTCTTGTCCTCATCAGAAACACTCCAAACACACTTCTCATGGTTCAATTTCTCATAAGCACCACACTCTACCTCTCCTAGTTTTTACATGTGTTTCCCTCTGCCTCTTTTTAAAAAATTTCTTCATTATTCTAGTCCTGGCTTTAGTATTTCTTCTTCAGGATATCCATCACAGTCTTCAAAGTCTAGATCATACTTTTTCTCATAAACAATTATCAAAATTTATTTCTGCTTTTTATTTGGAAAATTATTTAATATTCTCAGCTGTTTCTCTCCTGATGTAGAACTTAGCACATGGAAAGCACTGAGTGATTATTGGTTAAATGAATGTTTGAATATAAAGATGGCTTTGGAATTTTGATGACTTTGTCACTTTTTTTTAGCTTTTGCATTCTTTTATCAAATTAATCCTTTTTTATTACTTTTAGACTATTCCACAGCACCCTGTCTTAAATGTTTCCACTGAAATTATTCAGTTCATGAAATAATTTGAAGAATACAATTTCTTTGTTCCTTTTATTTTTTAAAAAGATGACAGCTTAAGAGTATATCTATCTTATTCCTCCTGAGCTCTTTTAATAATTTTTAGAAAATATTAGAAAACCTAAGAGTGTAATTTATAGCAATGCTTAACTTGAAATATAGAATAATATCAAATTGAGAATTTATTAAGTATACTGACAACCAGGACTACTTTAGCAGAATAATATACCCATGGTTCAATTAAAGTTTCTATTTTCTGAATCATGTAATGAAAGATAACTCAAAAACCTGACTAAAAATAACTTTTTCTAATGAAGATTGGAAAAGTGCATGTCAGAATGATGAAATTACCTCCACCAGTTTCTTTTCATTATGGTTCTTTCAGTACATGACATTGAACAGATACCATGAGTCATCTAAATTGCAATTTAAATACTTTTATTGTATCACGGCACATGATAAATTTATCAGTGATGTTAGAGTCCTATGCTTTGCTTTAAGTGCTAACTTTAAATTAGATAATTATTAGTCTGATCATATAAATAAAATCATTATGCCTACTTTGCTATCTCTTGAAATTTATACCTTTGGGATTAAAAAAACTAATGATTGGTGAATAAAACATTATAAGCATTTTGGAAAAGCTTTGTACCTTAGTGTTCCTCTTCGAGTTAAGTAGTTTTAATATAAACAATAATAATATAATAACAACACAGTGGATTTTTCTTAACCAGCCAAAATACTTCTAATAGGGCAGTAATGGAAGGGTTATCAAAGGACTGAACTAAAAAAGACATGGTTAAGAAAATATCATACACTTATTTGGGGTACTCTGTGATGAGGGGAGTAGGGTGAGAAGTTTGAGAAGAAATTTAGAGCAAGGATTAAGGTAAATAAAAAATGCATGTGATGGTTAATTTTATGTGTCAAATTAACTAGATCACAAGGTGCTCAGATAAATGGCTCAACATTGCTTCTGGGCCTGTCTGGTAAAGTTGTTTCTGGATAAAAATAGGATCTGAATCAGTGGGCTGAGTAAAGGAGAGAGCCCTCTCCAGGGTGTCCTCATCCAATCCATAGATAGGTTGAATAGAAGAAAAAGACAGAGGAAAGGATAATTTTTTTTCTCTGTTTCAGTCAGATTGCAACAACTGAGACATAATCTCTTGTCTTTGGACTGAATGTGACACCATCAGTGCTCTTAGTTCTCAGGCCTTCAAACTTAGACTAAAATTTATGTTACCTATCTGGCCCTCATCTCTTTGGATTTGGGCTAAGACTTATACCACTGATTCTCAGACCTTTGGAGTTAGATTGGAACTATATCAATCTTTGCTGGGTCTCTCAGCTTGTAGACTGCAGACTGTAGGATCTTTCATCCTCGTAATCATGTGACCCAATTCCGTGTGTGTGTGTGTATATATATATGTAAACATATATATATATATATATATATGTATATATATATAAAATTCTCTAAAAATCTTGACTAATAAAATGTATTTGAAGACAATTAGAGCTGCTCGCTGAAGTCACATGTTCCCTGCTAAAATAGCATGTGCTTCATTGAAAATATATTTTTCCTTAATAGAAATATACTAAATCCAAATCTGTAATACAACTCAATTAAGCACAACCTGTTTTCAATACAGTTTGTTAAGCAAGGTGAAAATTTAGATTTACAAAGGTAGGGTCCATCTCCTCCAGGAACCTAGAAACAGAGCTTGAGAAGGTAAGTAAGTAAATGACTACAAAAACTAAAAAAGACTATATAGATCTACATATATAATATTCAGGGAAGAGTAATTATAGAAAGGAATTCAAAGAAGCAGATATCATAAGGATCACACTGAATCCACGCAAACAAGGAAATTGGAGGTAGGCAGTGCAGTTACAGCTAGGTTACTGAGGGGCTGAGAAGTACGTAATACTCCAGGAAGCAACAAGGATAAATTCAGACCCAAAAGTGCAAGGTATAAACACAGAATAGAAAGCTATCAGGTTTGGCTACATATATTCTAAAAAATCAAATGTAAGTATGTGATTTTCTACTAATTATAATATATACCAAAAATCTATTATGTACCAAGTTCTGTTCTTAGCAATCACCATGAGAGAGAAAGTCCCTATTCTTGTGGAGTGCATTATCTAGAGGGAATGAGAGTAGGGATCACAGAGTATTAAATAAAAGCTAATTTTCAAATACAATAAATAAACAATAAGACCTATTTTGAGAACTGAAGTAGTTTGTCTGGGTGGTTATTATTTTTTTTAATAACTTAAGAAAATTTATTTACAATAACAAAAATTAAAAAAATACTAGGAATAAAATTAAGGAGATAAAATGTCTGCATACTGAACAGAAAACATAATGATAAACTAATGAAAGAATTTCTTTTTTTTTTTTAAAGATTTTATTTATTTATTTGTCAGAGAGAGAGAGGGAGAGAGAGCGAGCACAGGCAGACAGAGTGGCAGGCAGAGGCAGAGGGAGAAGCAGGCTTCCCGCCGAGCAAGGAGCCCGATGCGGGACTCAATCCCAGGATGCTGGATCACGACCTGAGCCGAAGGCAGCCGCCCAACCAACTGAGCCACTGGGTGGTTATTATTGATTAGTTGTGCAGGAGAATAAATTGTCCCTATTTGAAGCATATGATGTTGAGTGTTGACTTTGTGCAATATATAGTATCAAGTACATTCTTCACAACCCTTGTCTCCTCTCTCACCTTCCCTCTAAAGTTACTATATATTATGTGTATACATGTCCACACACATACACAAATGCATTAATGGCAAAAGCAATTTTGGTGAGAATTACAGAAAGCAAACTGGAGACAGATCTTGGTGAATTCTTAAATTCTATCACTACCTAAGAACCTATTAGCAAGATATTTACTTCTTGACCTGTATTAATTGCAATGATGAGTGGAAAACAGCAGACTCACAAGGATACTGTGAGAAAAAAATGAAATACAGGTGGATAGAATTTGAAAATTAGAGATGTAAAAATGTAGGAATATATATGTTACTATCTTCATATCGTCATGTGCACAAATGTCTAAAGCATGTAAAACTGAGGATAATAACATAAATTCCTAGTAATTTAAAATAACATTGTCCTTAGCCATACTGCCACAAAGATAGGTATTGTTACACTGACAATGAAAGATATGCATATAGGAAATTACTGATTTAATGAGAAAATTCTTTCTGACAACATTTAAGACAGAAGTTAAGTTTTCTCATGTAATAGAAATAAAAGTAACAATAATAATAGATAAGTAAAGTGATACATAAATACACTGAATGTGTGTGTGTGTGTGTGTACACACACTGTATCTGTACTAAATACAGACACATGTAACTAGATGATTGGTTTTAGTACACTGTTGGTATACCAGCAGAATATGAAATTTTTACTTCCACTACCTTTAAAATGGCAGTTCTTCCTTCATTCTCACTAGATAATTCTGTAACCGAAAGACTAGCTCAGTCTTCGCTAGAAATATGACTACATAGTACAAAGGCTATATTTCTCAGTCTCCTTTATAGGTAGCAATGATCCTGTGATCAAGTAGTGGGCCGATATAAGCAAAAACATCTTGTGAAAGTTTGAGAAATTTTCTTTAGAAGACTTTACGCACACATTTTGATGTTTTTACTCATCCTTTCTTCTTCCTGCCAGCTGCCTAGAACCAGTATCAAGAGCTGGAGCTCTAGCTGCTGGTTTAGCTTAAGGACCACATGGTGGGTAATAGGATGTAGAAAAGCACTAACATATCTATCAGTTCTAGGTTGTTTATTTCAGGAAATTTACGAGAGAAAAATACACTGATATCTTGTTTGGTTCTGGGTCTTTATTTCTGAAAGCAGCATGTAAATACAATGGGACACAAAAAAAACAGTAAGAGAACTCTTAGGCAACTATTATTTACTTATGAATGTCATTCACTCTGGGAAAAATATACGTCTTGAAAAACTGGGGGAGGGTGCCTGTGTGGCTCAGTTGGTTAAGTGACTGCCTTCAGCTCAGGTCAAGATCCTAGAGTCCCAGGATGGAATCCCGCATAGGGCTCTCTGCTCAACAGTGAGTCTGTTTCTCCCTCTGACCTTACCTCTCTCATGTTCTCTCTCTCTCTCTCTTTCTCATTCTCTCTCTTACATAAATAAATATAATCTTTTTAAAAAATAAAAAAAAAAAAAACTGGGGGAAATACTAAGAAATTTATGTATATTCAACAAATGATAACAAATAACTGGTAACTGTTCTGAAAAAACAGCATAAAATAAGGGGAAGATTATTTTGGGACTGGTTCCTATTTTGATGGAAAGAATTAAAGGACAAAAGTCATAAAACTCTGCCAGTTTAAACAAGAGCCATGTGTCATCTGACTACCACAGTTTTTTGTAAGGTTACATCTACCTTTATTGCACTGTGCACTTGCCAAAAAAAAATAACTGTGAAGATAGCTCAGGGATAAGGCATATGGAATCAATTAAGAAGAACATGGCCCAAAATATCCACACTATCTGCACATGAATTTCCACACTCATGGAGTAGTGCTAGTCATAATAAATAGCTTACCTTTTGGAAAATAGGATAGGAAAGAGAGAGGCTATGTCATGTTTTGAACCATATCATATCACCCCTAGGTGATAGGACTAGGATTTGTGTTAGCTCATCTTTTTCATTGTTTAACATGTTGGAAATGAAGAATTCTTCCTTTAATTGGTCTGACTCAGACTAGTGAAGATATTATTAATCAGTATACATCCTGGAAGATAATGAGTTTTCCTTATTATTTACCCTGCTGAGGACATCAGAACACAAATGAGATGACAGAAAATAAGTAGTTATTTAAACCAACTTTTCTTCTAGAAAGTACAAACATGTCTATGAAAACAATACAAACTCAATTAAATTTCTCCAAATTGCAAAAATGTTGTATTTTATATGATCAGAATATATATTATGTATTATACATACATATATAGAAAAAATAATTGCAAAACATGAAAACATGTTTGAACTAATGCAGTTTATACCTGCCCTATTTCAGTTTTTATCCAGACCCATCGTTATGGACAGAATTAAATTTCCTTAACACAAAGAAATTTATGTGATGATGGATGGGTAACTTTGTGTACAGGAGAACAAATTAATCCAATAATTTATTGCAAATCTCTCCAAAGGGAAGGGTTTACTATTAAGTTAGAAAAGCACAATTTCGTGTTATCTAGAAAAGTTACCAGAGGAGTTGGAGCACAAACCTGAAGAAAATGAAGACTATGTGGGTTCCTTGTGTTTTGTTAAGACAGAGAAAATAAGGAATTTGTTGTTTTGAAGTTGAATTCCTGTATATTCAAGGCCACTTCCATATGCATCTTAGTTTCAAGGTTTTTATCAATGCCTGTTAACTTTAAGCCCTGTGTTTTCTTGTTCCACGTGAATCTCCCAGTGAGAATTTACATTCAGCTAAGAGGCCTAGTAACAAACTGTTCTATTTATGCAATGGAAAAGAGGGAAAAAAATCACTTAAAATTATTTTTCTTAAATATATAATCAGATGAAAGATCATCAAATTCATGAAGAAAGATAAAACAAATCAAATAATTAGAATGTATTAAGAGAAAAATTTAAAAAAATATATAGGCTAAAACCAAAAAATTGAACACACACTAATAGGAGGTAAGAAATTCAGAACAGAGGATCCTGGGTGGTTCAGTCTGCTGAGCCGCTTCAGCTTAGGTCATGATCTCAGGATCCTGGGATCCAGTCCCAGATTGAGCTCCCTGCTCAGCATGGAGCCTGCTCAAGATTTTCTCTTTTTCCCTCTGCTCCTTGCCTCCTTTGTCCCGCTTTCATTCTCTCTTTCAAATCAATTAATCAATCAATCAATCTTTAAAGAAATTCAGAACAGAAACCATGGTGTAAAATATATAATCAATTAATGCATCGATTGCAAATCATGTCATCACAGTTTAAAAACATGTTCATAAATTGGACTTTTTTGAACTACCTCTGTTGCCACCAACATCTCTTGTCAGGATTATTACATTAACCTTCCAATTTTTACTCCCGTATTGCAAACATTTCCTCTCTTCAGCCCATTCTCGTTCAACAAGTAGCCAGTGTTCCTGTTAAACACAGAATACTCGGGATCTCATGTGACTTCTCTTCTCAAGATCACCCAGTAGCCTCTCTGCACAATCAGAATAAAATGAAACTCCTTTCAATATCCTGCAATCTCCTGCAGTCCATGTCCTTGTTATCTGACCCCTTTACTTTTATCCCCCAGCAAAAATCCTCAGCCATACAGGTGGTGGCATCAGGGGTTTTGTACAATTATTTCTTTTTCCAAAAACTAAATGAATCACTTCTTTACCTTATTTAGCTTTTAACTCAGATGTCGTCCTCTTCATGAGGTTTTGCTAAGTCATCACACTTAAATTTGATGCAAATTTAATTTCAAACAACCCTGACATGATACACATTCTCTGTTTTCTACCTGGCATTTACTGCCATCAAAAATTTTCTAAATTGTTTCTCTTTGTTTACTTATCATTATTGTTTTTTCTCTGCCATTAGAAGTAAGATCCAACATGACAATAATTCTTTTTTAATTGCTATATTCCCAGCAGCTATAACAGGGCCTAGCATACAGCAGATGCTTGATAATAAGTGAATTCATATTTAATAAGTTAACTCAAGAAGGATCATTGAATGGGTAAATCAAGTTTAGAATAAAGAAGTCTCCCATTATGAGAAATATTTTTGCAACATTTCAGAACACAATTTTTTTTTAAGATAATAAAAATCATCCAGAGGGAGATGTAAAAAGCAGAGAGACTGAGAAAGAAGAGTGGTTAATACCAAAGAACAAAATTCAGAGTGATTGCTAATCTTTCAACAGCAAAATATGGTGATAAAGACCATTATGAAAAACTTTCAATGTTCTTAGGAAACATTATGAAAGTTATATAAAGGGGAAATACTAATATCATTTAAGAGGAAAAAAAGCAATAATTTAGAAAAAGTAAAATTACATATTGTGGAGGCCAAGAAAATTAAGGCCATCCCACCTGAAGTTTAGCTGATGTGGGAAACAGAGGCAGAAGAAAATCATTAAAATTCCTTATCTACTGACAAGCCCTTGAAATAGACAGAGTGGCTCTCCCCTGGGGACTCAACTGCCCTCACCTTGAGGTTTTGCTAAGGACAATCCTAGCCTGACTAACACCTGCTCAAAGAGGTCCAACCAGGATCCTGTAAGTCTACTTTAGGAAACTTTATCTCTAAACCGCCAAGATAGTGTCAAGAATCATTCCCAAGTATATGGCCCACTGATATACATCTAAAAGGTCTCATGAGAAGATTTTTATTATTGTTAATAAATAACCTTTCTCTCAACAGTAGCTAGCCCCTCAAGGTCCTGGAGACCGTGCTTCCAAAAATCCTTGTAGACTTACATCATCCATAATCCCTTTTGTCCTCACCCACCACCGAGTCCACCCTAATCTGCCTTTAAAACTCTGACTGTAATCTGGTTCGGGGTCCAAGACCCTACTCTGCTGTGTCGGTATACTTGGGCCCAAGCTTAAGCCTGTCAAATAAACCCTCCTGTGATTGCATCGGTGCTTGGCTCCTTGGTGGTCTCTCGTACGCGAAAACTCGGGCATAACACATATTAACAACTTCATTTTTTTCATATTAAACAACTTTAAAAGCTGTGTATTTATTGGCATGTCAAGTAAAGAAAAGAAAAAGAATATTGTAGAAACAATGGTTAGTATTTTTAATCCCTCACACATTCATGACCCTTGCAGAGGAAGTTTTATGCTCTTGCCATTTCTGCTTAGGTTGGTTCCGGATGACCCTTAGTATGATAAAAACCCTTACTTCACCATAAGTAGACTGGTCTGTCTTACTGTTTTTCCACTGGTGTCTTTTTTTTTTTAATAATTCATTTATTTATTTGGGAGAGAGAGAAAAAGGAACATAAGCATGGGAAGGAGCTGAGGAAGGGGCAGAGGGAGAGGAACCACCAGACTCTGTGCTGAATGAATGGAGCCCCATACAAGGCTCTATTCCAGGACTGACCTGAGCCAAAATCAAGAGTCCTTGCTTAAACAGCTGAGCCATGTAGGCGCTCCTATCACTAGTGTCTTTGTAGGATGAGAGTTAATCCTGTGACTCAAGTTATCATATGAGACCTTCACTCCACAACCCCACCTCTTATAGAGCTTTCCCTAGAAAAAGAAAGGTGGGTTCCAACCTACTTGATCTTCTTTATAAAAATTCTCAGTTTAGATAATAATGATAAGACTTAGAGGAATTTCCTTTTCAGATATTTTAGTCAGCATCAACATATTATGAGCTTTTTTTATTGCAAGTCATAGATCAATGCTAACATTGTAAAAGGAAGTATGTTTTAAGTGATGAAGGTTAGTAATATCCTTTTATATGCAAACAGTATAAATCTGAATAATGTTGTACTATAAATATTTTTCTTATTTAGAGTGTTAACCTTTTCTCTCCAGTATTCAGAACAATTCAGTTGCTATCATTATTCTTAATGTAGGAGCTCTAACTTCCTACCTCCTTATCTTTTGAGATTTCACAGTATAAATAAAGTTCTTGAATAAATTCCTTTTGATTTGAATAAATGGACAAAATAAATTGCCTTATAAAATTTTCTCTTTATATATATGTACATATAAGCATTTTATAATAGTGCATATTCTTTCTACTGAATTTTTACAATTAAGAGATTTTAAGGACCTTTGAGATATATTTTCATCAATTAAAAATATGACATAGTAAAATCAAATGAAAAAATGTATATAAGTATTTCAGTCTCAGGATAATATATGTTTCATTACAGATACTTTCCCATTCAACTATATCCACGGTATTTGTTATTTCTTATCTTAAATTTTACATTTCTAAAATATGTAATGCCATAATAATAAATCAATAAAATTGCATGTGTTTTCAAAATAGAAAGTGTTGTGTTTTTTAAAATATTAACTCTAGGTCTCACTCAGATGTTAATACATACCAGCCAATAAAAGCTAGGTTCTGCTAACCCAATAATTAACTCCTTATCATTTTAATGGGCAGCATAAAGAACCTAATTCAAAGAATTTTTATAACTAGGTGAGATAGTACTTGGAAAACACTATTATGTTAACACCCTCCATAGGTTTTTACATTACCTAATTTTAGTAATAATAAATTTTAAAATTATTGTTTATAAAAAATTTCTGCTTCATAATGCTAAGTAAAGACGTTTCATTACATTTTATGCTTTTTTTGTGTTACTGTATTAAAAAAGAGTAAAGTGGAATCACATAGCTAAACTGTTTAAACAGTTAAACTGTTTAACACTAACAGTTATTTATGTTATAAATTTATATTGTTTAAGTGAAAATAACAACAACAAAAAAGAAAAATAGATGCTACAAAAAGAAAAATTCCTGCACAGTTAACTGGAAATGTGCATTTTTCCCAAATATTTTTGTTACTGATATTCTTATTATCAATTAAATTACAAATGTATTTATTTTGAAAACCACAATTCCAATTAAACTTCAGCACATAAACAATAATAGGATACTGCACATGCACTATCGAACTAAGAGTGCCAATTTTAAATTCTACTTTATTAAACTACTAAAACACAACATTTAAACTATTTTTAGATCCAAAGGTATTACATTAGTGTAAAATATATTAGAAACACAACCTAATTTGTAGATAATACATAGTCCTATAAAGCTAATGTATTGATATAATTGTATGAAAATTAAAATTTTAGGCTAAAATGCTAGGATATTTATAAAAATAAAATCACAGCAGATCTTATTATATGACTCAAGCTCTTTTTGAGAAAAAGCCCATAGCCTCAATCCACAATGCTTACAAGTTAGAAAAAATCAACACTTAAAAAAGACATTTCAAATAACTGAAGAAATAATTTAATAAAGAATAATACATAATAAATTATATAATAAGGAAAATAAAGCACTGACTCCCCCCGAGTTCCCAGAGATACAGAGTAAATAGATGAAAAATTATAGTTGATATTAGAGCTCTAAAGGAAAGTAATAGTTTTTTTTTTTTTATGAGAAGTTACAATAATGTAATTGACTTGACAGGCAGTAGAGGTTCTGTGTAGAAATAACTCCTAAAAGTGCACTGAATGATCTTTTTCACTAGGAAGGGTAAAATAAAGCTCCAAAGTTCACATGTCCATGAACTAACAGGGTTAAACGTTTTGAGTGCTGGGTATTCATATATATTTATGAGCCATTCAGGGACACTGGAATAAGCTGTATGTCTTTTGATTTTTGAATTTTCACAATGAATTTGCCCTTTTACAGTTCCCATTTTGTCATTTATAGACTTTTAAATACTTTATTATTTTTATTAACATATAATGTATTATTTGCCCCAGGGGTACGGCTCTGTGAATTGTCAGGCTTACACAATTCACAGAACTCACCGTAGCATATACCCTCCCCAATGTCCATAACCTCACCACCCTCTCCCTATGCCCCCTCCCCCCAGCAACCCTCACTTTTTTTATTTCAAAAAATTATGTCAACAATCTGAATTTTTCTGACAAATTTAAATTACACTTAATAATATGTATGTTTTAAGGAGACAAAATTTGCTTCAGATGCTTTTATTTTGAACTTTTCAAGCAAAAGTGATAGTTAAATTACTTACCATCCAAAAATATCTTGGGTATAATGAACCTTAGATAATTGGTCATTTACACCTGAAAATAATGTTGCAAGACATAGACCTAATATACTCAAACCAGTACAATGTTTATAATGGATATTTTTCAAATATGTACTCTTGCAAATATATAACATTAATTTAAGCCAATCACATATATTGCCATGACACACTAATAAGTAGAAATAGCCATATTTATTTGATGGAATTGTGTACTTAACACTGTAAGCAAAAGCAACAGAAAGAATAAACCAGAAGAAATATAGGAATATATAGAGTTCAAGAGGAGTGTGTGTGTGTGTGTGTGAATATGAGTATAGGTCTATGTCTAATTTTATATGTAGTTTTATATATAGTTACATATTTTATTTGATTGTAATTATTTGTACTTAAAAATATTCCAGCATAGCCTTTGGGGTGGGGAAGCTTTTCAAAGTGTTTTGCATATAGCACTTAATTGATAATAAAGCAAGGATGATCTATACTTTGTTGTAGCTGTTGAGAGCCATTCCAAGATCAGAGTATGTAGTTTAAAAATCGAAATGTTAAATGTTAAGAGTAACTTGATATTTTCTTGTAAAAAATATGTGAAGGTTATACATGTTTAAAAAAAAAAACAAACAAACACAAAGCTTTAAAGCAGCATTTAATAAATATAGTCAAGTTAATAGGAAGTTCTCAATTTTTGGTACCATCCCAGACATTTCTCACTCATCCAAAACACATCCACATAATTTAAAATTTTATTAAAATTTTCCAGAAAGAGCTAAAATTAGATTGCCTAATAGTCATTATGTGTGTCCCCAAATTTCTAATATTATGGTATTTGTTCCTCAAAAATACTTTTCCTACTTTTTCATCCAAACTGGAGGGGAATGGGGTGGGAGGGAGGGATGGGGTGGCTGGGTGATGAACATTGGGGAGGGTATGTGCTATAGTGAGTGCTGTGAATTGTGCAAGACTGATGAATCACAGACCTGTACCCCGGAGATAAATAAAAATACATTATATGTATATGATTAATTATACGTATATAATGTATAATTATGTAATTATACATTATAATTACATTTTTATACATTATACATATATAAATAAATAATACATTATATGTATATATAATACATTGTATGTATATATATATCAGGGTGCCTGGGTGGCTCAATTGGTTAAGCAACTGCCTTTGGCTCAGGTCATGATCCCGGAATTCTGGGATCAAGTCTCACATCAGGCTCCCAGCTCCACGGGGAGTCTGCTTCTCCCTCTGACCTTCTCATGCTCTCTCTCATTGTCTCTCTCTCAAATAAATAAACAAAATTATATTATATATATATATATATATATATATATATATATATATATATATCTCCAAAAAAAGAATGAACCAAAAGGTACCCAGAGAATTAAATTCAGTCTCTCTGAAAGACACTCCCGGTGCCTCAAGATAGTAACAGGTGTACTTGGTCAGACTACAGATATATCCCTGAAAGTACAATTTTGTGATAAGAGAGAGGGAAAAAGTGAATAAATGGTGCAAGAGATAAAAAAAAATTCTTTAAACTTTTCCAATTTATGTTAAGTCTCTCATTGCTCTCCCTTGACTTCCCCCTGCTTCATATCCCATTTCTTAGATCCCCATAAACAACCCATCATAGACTTCTATAATATTCTTCTGTATCATACTCTTTTGTCCTTGTAAAATAATCATCTTAGTCATTACTTTCATTTAATTAAAAAAAATTCAACTCTATTTTTCCAACAAAGATGAGAAATTCTGAGTATTCAAGCAAGAACCAAATGTGATGTCAAGAGAGAAAAACATGGGGAAAATACTTATACATGAGAATTCAGTGTTTCTCTTCTACTTTCTGGCTAGAAGCAGAATGTACTAAGTGAAATTTATTTAGATGTACTCAAATGTAAATTTGAAAATTCATGATTGAGCTTTTTAATTAAAGAAAAATATAAACATATCAAAGAGATTCTCAATTTCCAAATAAGATGAAATCAGTTGTCAACTGTTAGGAAACGGGAATTACCTGTTAACTTTGAGCAGCAGGGTAACTGCTTCATGAAAAGAGGCAAACAAAACCAAATAACAGGAACATATGATTCAGGACAAGGTTCCTAAAATTTTAAAATTAAGTCAGTCGATCAGTCAGTCAATCTGTCTGCCTCTTTCTCTCTCTCAACCTTAACTTTATCAAAGTTTTAACAAGAAAATGCTTGACAGTTAAGGACGTCAAACCTCAGGTCCTCAGAAGCAATTTGCTCCACATGCATTTGTGTTTAGATTTTAGGCTGAAACTTGTTCTCTGGTGATGAATTGTCATCCCCTACATAGTAGACATTACAGGGATTTATTCCACAGAAAGTCTTATTCACATTTTCTGGCCTCCTGGAAGGATACCAAAGTAGAAGAGTAATAAGAGCTCTAATGTAGAAAGGTTATTGGTACCTTAATGCATACACCAAAAATTGCCCCATTATGCATAGAACTTTGGTAGGTGGTTTAATCTGAAACATGGCATGGGCCTTCTGGAAACCAAGATTTTCCCACCAGGGGTCTCCCAGACTATTTGTGTTATTAAAGACATGGAACGTTTCATATTTAGTGGGAACATCATGCTCATAGGAAAATCTGGTGTATTTATATTGAAAACTGATCTCATATTCCCCTCAGTCTGGAAAGACCTATAAAAATGCTGGTACATGTAAGAGGATACAAAATGACTTAAACTGTTTATAGTGGAAGAAACTACTCCCTCCAATTCTTCTTGGTGGAAATGCTTCTCATTCAGTGGTTGCATAAGACATTTCCAACTGTAGCTACACACCAGAAGAAACGTATCTGGGCAGCATGACAGAATGGAGGGAGGGAGGATAAATATAGGATAATGGGAAAGTGGAGAGAAGCATACATGTCTTCATAGATTCTAACTGACTTGTTCAAATTTCCCCAGAACTTTTATAAAGCAAACGTTAAAAGAAAGTGTGAAGTACTACAAGAATGACTAGATTGTTAAAATACATATCTATGGATACATACATAAGTATATAAATGTACGTTTAGAGAGATATGTAGATATAACATGCATAATTCAATAGCCTAATCCTAAACACATTAAGTTGAATTTCAGAAACCAACTAAACAAAACCCTCTGAATAAACCAATTGCTGTAATTTAATACACTGAAGTTAAGGCATGTCTATAAGCTCCAAAATTTGGCACTAATTAAAAAATTTTAATTTTCTTTGTATTTTGTCTCATAATGACATTTAAAATGTTAGAATAAATACATTAGTTAACTAACTATATGTAATGCTGCTAAGTTAACAACTTGGTCTGTTGTCTTTTGGACAACAACTGGACTTTTCCATATATTTTACTGTATTTATTTGTTTTTTATAATATATTTTAAATTAATCTTCCTGTCATTCACTGAGGCTACTATAACATAGCCATCCATTTTATCATGGATGGATCATTTTTAAAGGCAAACCAGATTATGGTGTTTTCACATAACATGCTTCAGTGATGTCCTATTACCTTCAAGCTGAAATAGGAACAATTTAGCATGGCATATAAATCCCTTTGTCATCTGGCTTCTGTCTCCACATGCTTATGTTTACATATGCTTTCACTTCTACTAATCCTTCTTCTGTGCTGGAAGTTTCTTATGAAGTGAAGAGTTCCCCTGCCTGCCTTTCCATCTGACCACAGGTTCTCTCTTCTTGCCAATAGCTGTTTGATAAAATTATTTGTGTGTGCACTTCTAGAGTCAATGCATACAGATACCCATACCCTGACCTTCACTCACAATTTTTGAAACACCGTGTTAGATACTCAGTATATAAAGTGAACAAAACAGTCTTAAAATAAAACAGTTTTAAAATAAAAAGCCTGTTCTTAAGGAGAGTACATTTATAAAAGCAATATGATACAACATTGAAATACAATGTTCAAGAAGAATGCTACAATTTAATAGCCTATGAATATGCCTTGTTTAGTCTATAGAGTGTTTAAAATATAAGCCATAATTATGGATATGCCTTGTTTAGTCTATAGAGTGTTTAAAATATAAGCCATAATTATTTATCAACAGGTAAAAAATAATTTACAGCTTTTTCTTAAAAATAGGAAATGTGGACACAAAGAACCTACCTTATTTCTCTGTATATTTGTGAATGTATGTGTTTAACTTATCTATTATAAATTCACTTTCTTATATGTATATGTATGTAATTCTATGAATTTTGATAGAAGTACTGAGTCATATCACCATATACCCAATAAAAATAGAGGTAGTTCCATCACTCCCTCAAAAAATCTCTCTTATGCTCAACCTTTCCAGTCAAACCTTTCCCCACTTTGGACCAATGGCAACTGGTGATCTGTTTCTTCTCCCAGTAATTTTGTCTATTGTAGAATTAGATTTTAAAAATGGCATCATATAGTATGCAGGCACAGAAGGCTTCCATGAATTAGGATACATTTAAAAAGCATCATGCTGAATATTCAACAGTTTTTTTCCTTCTTATTAAGTAATATTCCATTGCATGGATGCACGCCAGTTTATTTTTGCATTTGCCAATGGTAGGACATTTGGGTGGCCTTCTGATTTTGCAGTTGTGAACAAAGTTTCTAAAATCATTCATAGAGAGATGTTTGTATGAGCGTTAGGTTTTCATTTCTTCGGAGGAATGCCCTAACAATCACCTGTACTCTGGCTATTCATCTATCCCTACTCCCTAACTCCTAGCAACCACTGCTCCTTTTGCTGTTTCAATGGTTTTGTCTTCTCAAGAATGTCATATAGTTGGAATCGGATCATCTATAGCCTTTACAGATTTGCTTTTTTATCTAGTAATATGCACTTATGTCTCCTCCATGCCTTTGCACAGCTTGATGGATTATTTAACACTAAATAATAGTCCACTGTCTGAAGTACTGAAGGTTAATCTATCCATTAACAAACTGAAGGGCATCTTGGATGCTTCTAAGTTCTGGCGCTGTGAATAAACCTGCTATAAATACTTGTGTGCACGTTTTTGTCTTGACATAATTTTTAATCCATTTGGGTAAATGGCAGAGAGTGTGATTATTGGATTGTATGGTAAAAGTTTTTTTAGTTTTGTTAAGAAACCAACAAACTGTCTTCTACAGTGACCATGTCATTTCACATTCCCACCAGTAGTGAATGAGAGTTCGTGTTGTTTAACATTTTCAATGGCATTTGATGTTTGTCAGCATTTTGGATTTTGGCCATTTTAGTGGGTGTGCGGTGCATCTCATCGCTGTTCTAATCTGCATTTCCTCCTGATATATGATGTTGAGCATATTTTCAAATGTTTGTCATTTGCCTATCTTCTTTATTAATTTGAATGAACATTAAGCTAGAATATTATATGAATGATAAGCTCTCTTCTAAGTGATTGCAAAGACAGAAGAAATCTCACCCCTTTAAATAAAGAAATAGAGGGGCACCTGGGTGGCTCAGTGGGTTAAGCCTCTGCCTTCAGCTCAGGCTTGATCCTGGGATCAAGCCCCACATTGGTCTCCCTGCTCAGCAGGGAGCCTGCTTCCTCCTCTTTCTGCCTGCCTTTCTGCCTACTTGTGATCTCTCTCTCTCTGTCAAATAAATAAAATATTTTAAATAAATAAATAAATAAATAACCAAATAGATACAACCCATCGCATTCAGATTCTCATGATAAACAATTACTAGTCATCAAAGTGAGACAAACTGATGGAACCATTCATTAGACGCAGTTTATCCTGGATTCATCTGGTAACTGAGAGGGATATCTATGTTTGCTAATTTGCTTATCCATAGGAAAAATAAATTTTTCATATCTTTATAACAGGTGGTAATTTCTAATAACTTGTGCTTCAGATTAGGTACTTAGTTTCCCACAGAAACTGGAAGATGGGGAGGTTTTTGTTTTTGTTTTTGTTTTTGTTTTTAATAATTTCAAAGAGATGGTGCTCAGATCCTGAAGAAAGACTACCAGGTCTTAAACTCAAGAGGTTTATCTTAAAAAAAAAAAAAAAAAAAAAAAAAAAAAAGATTTACATATATTTCAGGGACAAAAAGAATTCAAAAGTTTCAAAAGTTTACTTTAATATTTAACATTACTGAGAATTTATAGTTAGTTAAATTATTGCTCCAAGAAAAAGAAAGGCAGAGAAGTCTCTTCACTTATTTCAACAGGAGAAGTTTAGACTCCTGTTTTTAATTTAGATTAGTCCTGACATCCCCTCTGGTCTTATTGAAATATGCAACTAAGATTTGCAACATCCTGATAAGATTTAAGTGTTATTAAGTCATTTCATTGTCTAACAGTGGACTTTGATTGTCCCTTCTATTGGAATCACATTATTCACCTGGATCATTCTTTCAATGCCTTAGGTTTTTGCACAAATCTCAATATCTCAGTCAGATTTTTCCTAACTCTGCTTTTTCAATTGCAAACACTCTCTCATCACTGTGCCCTCTGACCCATATTCTCTGTTATTACTCCAAGGCATTTGCCAATATGTAGGCCAAGAACAGCACAACAGTTGTTATCCAAAAAAGGTTTATTTCCTGGCATACAGTTTAAATTAAATATCTTTGAAGTAATTAATGAAAGTGAAAAGTTACAAGAATGGAGGAAGAAGATTCAATAGGAAGCTGTTGTAAAAATGCAGTCAAGAGGGGCACCTGGGTGGCTCAATGGATTAAGCCTTTACCTTTGGTTCAGGTCATGATCCTGGGGTCCTGGGATTGAGCCCTGCATCGGGCTCTCTGCTTGGAGGGGAGCCTGCTTCCCTTTCTTTCGCTGCCTGCTCTCTGCCTACTTGTGATCTCGCTCTCTGTCAAATAAATAAATAAATAAATAAAATCTTTAAAAAAATGCAGTCAAGAGCTGGGATTTTATTAAATGCAAGAGGGTAGTAAAATATAAATGGATCTGAGAGCTTGTTAAGATGATAGAATCAACCAGACTTAGTAGTTCGGTTGGAGATGAGTCATAAAATATAGAAAGAAGTCAAATGTAAAATCCATGACTTCAGAATGAGCAAACAAACAATTAGTGACATCGTTCATGCAAATATATAATACATGGAGATCATCTTGGGGATATAAAAATGATTTCTAATTCAGTTATGAGATAAACATTTTCTCTGCCACTTACCAGATTTGGAAATTTTTTAGACTTCCTTGTCCCTCAATTTACCACCAATAAAAGAACACCTATTTCAAATACACATAAAGTACTAAAAAGAGTGTCTAGCATATAATAACAACTAAATGTATACTAAATGTATACTCAATATTTTGAGGCCATTATATTGTTCTCACTGTTAGTATTTAATACAGCAGCAAATGGATTTATGGGCATGAGCTTATTTTTATGGGTTTTCGTGGTGTTATATATACATTAGTACATAAGTCCTTTGACCAATTTAATTATAAATTAGATAATATCTCTTTTCTTCTATGAACTACCAGGTTTATAAGAAATGCTAATATGATAGTTTCATGAGGTAATAGTCTACAGAAATTATTATGTATATAATTATAATTTTAAATTTTGAAATAATTTTGACATATAATGCATATATTCTGATTATTAACAAGATTCAAGAGTCATAAACTTCATAATATTCTGTATAAATTTTCTCTATCTAATTATTTGTGATCCTAAATTTTATAGGAAGGTCAAAATAAAGCAAATTTCAGTTTTGTATAGTAATGCAACTTTTTTTTCTAGTTCTCATCATATTTAATGAATCACTTCTTTTTTTGATTATTTATCTTTTTTTATTTTTTATAAACATATATTTTTATCCCCAGGGGTACAGGTCTGTGAATCGCCAGGTTTACACACTTCACAGCACTCACCATAGCACATACCCTCCCCAATGTCCATATCCCCATCCCCCTTCTCCTAGCCCCCTCCCCCCAGCAACCCTCAGTTTGTTTTGTGAGATTAAGAGTCACTTATGGTTTGTCTCCCTTCCAATCCCATCTTGTTTCATTTATTCTTCTCCTACCCCCTTAACCCCCCATGTTGCATCTCCACTTCCTCATATCAGGGAGATCATATGATAGTTGTCTTTCTCCGATTGACTTATTTCGCTAAGCATGATACCCTCTAGTTCCATCCACGTCGTCACAAATGGCAAGATTTCATTTCTTTTGATGGCTGCATAGTATTCCATTGTGTGTATATACCATATCTTCTCTACCCATTCATCTGTTGATGGACATCTAGGTTCTTTCCGTAGTTTGGCTATTGTAGACATTGCTGCTATAAACATGCAGGTGCATGTGCCCCTTTGGATCACTACGTTTGTATCTTTAGGATAAATACCCAGTAGGGCAATTGCTGGGTCATAGGGTAGCTCTATTTTCAACATTTTGAGGAACCTCCATGCTGTTTTCCAGAGTGGTTGCACCAGCTTGCATTCCCACCAACAGTATAGGACGGTTCCCCTTTCTCTGCATCCTCGCCAGCATCTGTCATTTCCTGACTTGTTCATTTTAGCCATTCTGACAGGTGTGAGGTGATCTCTCATTGTGGTTTTGATTTGTATTTCCCTGATGCCGAGTGATATGGAGCACTTTTTCATGTGTCTGTTGGCCATCTGGATGTCTTCTTTGTAGAAATGTCTGTTCATGTCTTCTGCCCATTTCTTGATTGGATTATTTGTTCTTTGGGTGTTGAGTTTACTAAGTTCTTTATAGATTTTGGACACTAGCCCTTTATCTGATATGTCGTTAGCAAGTATCTTCTCCCATTCTGTCAGTTGTCTTTTGGTTTTGTTAACTGTTTCCTTTGCTGTGCAAAAGCTTTTGATCTTGATAAAATTCCAATAGTTCATTTTTGCCCTTGCTTCCCTTGCCTTTGGTGATGTTCCTAGGAAAATGTTGCTGCGGCTGAGGTCGAAGAGGTTGCTGCCTGTGTTCTCCTCAAGGATTTTGATGGATTCCTTTCTCACATTGAGGTCCTTCATCCATTTTGAGTCTATTTTCATGTGTGGTGTAAGGAAATGGTCCAATATCATTTTTCTGCATGTGGCTGTCCAATTTTCCCAACACCATTTATTGAAGAGGCTGTCTTTTTTCCATTGGATATTCTTTCCTGCTTTGTCAAAGATTAGTTGACCATAGAGTTGAGGGTCTATTTCTGGGCTCTCTATTCTGTTCCATTGATCTATGTGTCTGTTTTTGTGCCAGTACCATGCTGTCTTGATGATGACAGCTTTGTAATAGAGCTTGAAGTCCGGAATTGTGGTGCCACCAACTTTGGCTTTCTTTTTCAATATTGCTTTGGCTATTCGAGGTCTTTTCTGGTTCCATATAAATTTTAGGATTATTTGTTCCATATCTTTGAAAAAAATGGATGGTATTTGGATAGAAATTGCATTAAATGTGTAGATTGCTTTAGGTAGCATAGACATTTTCACAATATTCTTCCAATCCAGGAGCATGGAACATTTTTCCATTTCTTTGTGTCTTCCTCAATTTCATTCATGAGTACTTTATTGTTTTCTGAGTATAGATTCTTAGCCTCTTCGGTTAGGTTTATTCCTAGGTATTTTATAGTTTTGGGTGCAATTGTAAATGGGACTGACTCCTTAATTTCTCATTCTTCTGTCTTGTTGTTGGTGTAGAGAAATGCAACTGATTTCTGTGCATTGATTTTATATCCTGACACTTTACTGAATTCCTGTACAAGTTCTAGCAGTTTTGGAGTGGAGTCTTTAGGGTTTCCCACATATAGTATCATATCATCTGCGAAGAGTGATAGTTTGACTTCTTTGCCAATTTGGATGCCTTTAATTTCTTTTTGTTGTCTGATTGCTGAGGCTAAGAATTCTAGTACATTGTTGAATAGCACTGGTGATAATGGACATCCCTGCCATGTTCCTGACCTTAGCGGAAAAGCTCTCAGTTTTTATCCATTGGGAATAATATTTGCAGTGGGTGTTTCATAGATGGCTTTGATAATATTGAGGTATGTGCCCTCTATCCCTACACTTTGAAGAGTTTTGATCAGGAAGGGATGCTGTACTTTGTCAAATGCTTTTTCAGCATCTATTGAGAGTATCATATGGTTCTTGTTCTTTCTTTTATTAATGTGTTGTATCACATTGATTGATTTGCGGATGTTGAACCAACGTTGCAGCCCTGGAATAAATCCCACTTGGTCGTGATGAATAATCCTTTTAATGTACTGTTGAATCCTATTGGCTAGTATTTTGGTGAGAATTTTCGCATCTGTGTTCATCAAGGATATTGGCCTGTAGTTCTCTTTTTTGGTGGGATCCTTGTCTGGTTTGGGGATCAAGGTGATGCTGGCCTCATAAAATGAGTTTGGAAGTTTTCCTTCCATTTCTATTTTTTTTGGAACAGTTTCAGGAGAATAGGAATTAGTTCTTCTTTAAATATTTGGTAGAATTCCCCCGGGAAGCCATCTGGCCCTGGGCTTTTGTTTGTTTGGAGATTTTGGATGACTGTTTCAATCTCCTTACTGGTTATGGGTCTGTTCAGGCTTTCTATTTCTTCCTGGTTCAGTTGTGGTAGTTTATATGTCTCTAGGAATGCATCCATTTCTTCCAGATTGTCAAATTTGTTGGCGTAGAGTTGCTCATAGTATGTTCTTATAATTGTCTGTATTTCTTTGGTGTTAGTTGTGATCTCTCCTCTTTCATTCATGATTTTTTTTATTTGGGTTCTTTCTCTTTTCTTTTTGATAAGTCTGGCCAGGGGTTTATCAATCTTATTAATTCTTTCAAAGAACCAGCTCCTAGTTTCATTGATTTGTTCTATTGTTTTTTTGGTTTCTATTTCATTGATTTCTGCTCTGATCTTTATGATTTATCTTCTCCTGCTGGGTTCAGGATTTCTTTCTTGTTCTTTCTCCAGCTCCTTTAGGTGTAGGGTTAGGTTGTGTACCTGAGACCTTTCTTGTTTCATGAGAAAGGCTTGTTCCGCTATATATTTTCCTCTCAGGACTGCCTTTGTTATGTCCCGCAGATTTTGAACCGTTGTGTTTTCATTATCATTTGTTTCCATGAATTTTTTCAATTCTTCTTTAATTTCCTGTTGACCCATTCGTTCTTTAGAAGGATGCTGTTTAGTCTCCATGTATTTGGGTTCTTTCCAAATTTCCTCTTGTGATTGAGTTCTAGCTTCAGAGCATTGTGGTCTGAAAATATGCAGGGAATGATCCCAATCTTTTGATAACGGTTGAGACCTGATTTAGGACCGAGGATGTGATCTATTCTGGAGAATGTTCCATGTGCACTAGAGAAGAATGTGTATTCTGTTGCTTTGGGATGAAATGTTCTGAATATATCTGTGATGTCCATCTGGTCCAGTGTGTCATTTAAGGCCTTGATTTCCTTGTTGATCTTTTGCTTGGATGATCTGTCCATTTCATTGAGGGGAGTGTTAAAGTCCCCTACTATTATTGTATTATTGTTGATGTGTTTCTTTGATTTTGTTATTAATTGGTTTATATAGTTTGCTGCTCCCCCGTTAGGGGCATAGATATTTAAAATTGTTAGATCTTCTTGCTGGACAGATCCTTTGAGTATGATATAGTGTCCTTCCTCATCTCTTATTATAGTCTTTGGCTTAAAATCTAATTGATCCGATATAAGGATTGCCACTCCTGCTTTCTTCTGATTCCATTAGCATGGTAAATTGTTTTCCACCCCCTCACTTTAAATCTGGAGGTGTCTTCGGGTTTAAAATGAGTTTTTTGTAGGCAACATATAGATGGGTTTGTTTTTTTAATCCATTCTGATACCCTGTGTCTTTTGATTGGGGCATTTAGCCCATTAACATTCAGGGTAACTATTGAGAGATATGAATTTAGTGCCATTGTATTGCCTGTAAGGTGACTGTTACTGCATATTGTCTCTGTTCCTTTCTGATCTACTACTTGTAGGCTCTCTCTTTGCTTAGAAGACCCCTTTCAATATTTCCTGTAGAGGTGGTTTTGTGTTTGCAAATTCTTTCAGTTTTTGTTTGTCCTGGAAGCTTTTAATCTCTCCTTCTATTTTCAATGAGAGCCTAGCTGGATATAGTATTCTTGGCTGCATGTTTTTCTCGTTTAGTGCTCTGAATATATCATGCCAGCTCTTTCTGGCCTGCCAGGTTTCTGTGGATAAGTCGGCTGCCAATCTAATATTTTTACCATTGTATGTTGGACTTCTTTTCCCGGGCTGCTTTCAGGATTTTCTCTTTGTCACTAAGACTTGTAAATTTTACTATTAGATGACAGGGTGTGGACCTATTCTTATTGATTTTGAGGGGGGTTATCTGCACCTCCTGGATTTTGATGCTTGTTCCCTTTGCCATATTAGGAGAATTCTGTACAATAATTCTCTCCAATATACCTTCTTCTCCCCTCTCTCTTTCTTCTTCTTCTGGAATCCCAATTATTCTAATGTTGTTTCATTTTATGGTGTCATTTATCTCTTGAATTCTCCCCTCGTGGCCCAGTAGCTGTTTCTTTTTTGCTCAGCTTCTTTATTCTCTGTCATTTGGTCCCCTATATCACTAATTCTTTCTTCTGCCTCATTTATCCAAGCAGTGAGAGCCTCCATTTTTGATTGCACCTCATTAATATCTTTTTTATTTCAACTTGGTTAGATTTTAGTTCTTTTATTTCTCCAGAAAGGGCTTTTATCTCTCCAGAGAGGGTTTCTCTAATATTTTCCATGCCTTTTTCGAGCCCGGCTAGAACCTTGAGAATCGTCATTCTGAACTCTAGATCTGACATATTACCAATGTCTGTATTGATTAGGTCCCCTTTGGTACTGCCTCTTGTTCTTTTTTTTTGTGGTGAGTTTTTCCACCTTGTCACTTTGTCCAGATGAGTATATGAAGGAGCAAGTAAAATACTAAAATGGTGGCAAAGACCCCAGGAAAATATGCTTTAACCAAATCAGAAGTGATCCCAAATTGTGGGGGGGGTGAAAGGGGATAAAAAGAGGTTCAGAAAGAAAAAAAAAGAAACAATTAAAAAAAGAAAACGAATAAAGAAAAAATATAAAAAAGAAAAAAATATATATATATATTAGATAAACTAGTTAAAAAACGTTTAAAAAGAAAAGGGTAAAAGTTAAAAAAATTAGAAGAAGAAAAGAAATGAAGAGGAAAAAAAAATTAAATTAACTGCAAGACTAAAGAATCATGGGGAGAAATCCATGAGTTCCGTGCTTTGCTTTCTCCTCCTCTGGAATTCTACTGCTCTCCTTGGTATTGAAACTACACTCCTTGGTAGGTGAACTTGGTTCTGGCTGGAGTTCTTGTTGATCTTCTGGGGGATGGGCCTGTTGTAGTGATTCTCAAGTGTCTTTGCCCCAGGCAGAGTTGCACCGCCCTTACCAGGGGCCAGGCTGAGTAATCTGCTCGGGTTTGCTTTCGGGAGCTTTTGTTCCCTGAGCACTTTCCATAGAGTTCCAGAGGACGGGAATGAAAATGGCGGCCTCCCAGTCTGTGGCCCGGAGGAGCCAAGAGCTCAGGGCCCCACTCCTCAGTGTGCCCTCAGAGAATAGCGCCCAATTACTCCTGTCTCCCCGGCCTCTGGCCATGCTCTGAGCTCACCGAGCCTGTGACCGGTTCAAGGTAACCCCGATATAACAACTCACTTCTTGGCTCTGTCTCTGTAGCTGGCTTCCCCGTTCTAATATCTGCAAGCTCTGCCACACTCAGACACCCTCAATCCTTCTGTGACTGTGCGGTGAAAGGGTCCATGGACAAAAGGATGAGACTGATACAAAGCAAAGGTCAAGCAAAGCTTTATTTTGCGCCAAGCATCGAGAATTAAACTGACCGGCCAGGGCCGTCTCTTGCAAAGAGGCGACCCATCCCAGCCTCACAGACTAACTTTTATAGAGTAAGGGCCATGTGGTTGAGCCTGGCCACACACAGGTGGCCAATTGAATTACAATTCACGCTATAGTAGTTATTTGAACTAGCCTATCACTCTGGTCAGAACTGGCACCCAAAAGGCAGGGCCCACATTCTTGGGTGGTTAGAGAGGTGCTTTCCTGATTGGATGTCTCCACCTGGCTTGCCTCATCCTTGGCGGGTAGGGAGGTAATACATCTGCTTTCACTGATTGGATTGGACATTTTCACTTGGCCTGACACGTCCTGGTATCTGGGCTCTGTTATTTTTGCCCAGCCTGACATGTCCTGGTATCTGTGCTCCATTATTAGGGCTATTTGGCCATATTTCACCAATTCTGTTTCTAAGCGCTTTCCTCTTGGGGGGGAAGGGACAGGTTCAATCTAAGTTTACTGCATAAACAACAAAATGGCTCACTCTGGCTAAGTAGGCCCTTACATTCCCCCCTTTTCTTGGAAATTAGTCAAATCCTTGACTTTTAGCCAGTTCTATGTTTTTCTGTTGTAAGGGGTTATATTGAGCATGTACGATTAATAATTTTATTGCTCTAATTTTCTTTTGTACAAATGACATTAGGACATTTATAATGCAGGGGCCAAAAAGTAACATTAGTAATTATAAAACCAGGGGGCCTGCAATTACTGATTTTAGGGAAGTCATCCATGGAGACCAGTTGAACAAACTTTTATAGCATCCCTATTGTGCATAATAGTACTCTGGTGGGCCCCTAGGCCTTTCCCCCCCACTGCATTGGGGAGGCCCAGTGTTAGGGCACATGTAAAACTGTAAGGCATCTAAACAGGGGTTAATGGGTGCCAATTGGCATAAGGTTACATTAAATTGCACAGTCGGCTGATGAGTTAGCCATTCACTGCTTTGTATAACCTTTTCCATTTCTCCTAATTTCGTTTCTTTAATTTCCCACCTATACTTTTCTGTCTTATGAGGTGACTTAGAAGCTTTTACACAAACAGGTAACAATAGGAGTGACAATGAACTCATAGTTTTTTGAGTCTTAATTTTAGTCCATGGTCGGGGGGTCCATCGGCAGCAGCTTCCATCTCTGGGGGGCGTCCTCATCCTCGGCTCGTTTGACATGACCCGCATGAATCCAGGCCCAGATGCCTTCTACTTTCACTGCCATGGGGGTGGTCAGGATGACAGTAAATCTCCCTTCCAGCGAGGCTCCAAGTTTCCCACTTGGTGGTGACATATCCAAACCAAGTCCCCGGGTTGGTAAGGATGTGGTTCCAGCTCCGTCTCCATCTCAGTGTGGGAAGTTTGGATCCCTGCGTGGGCTCTTTTTAAGATAGACTGTAATGCCTGCAGTGACTGGAGTACAGACTGATTAGTCATTTTTGCTAGGGCAACCTTTTGTAGTCGAGGGCAGAGCAGGTGGGGGTGTTTCCCAAACATTATTTCAAATGGGGTCATCTTGTTTAAATAGGGTGTACATCATGCCGTGAGGAAGGCGAAAGGAAGGAGAGACATTCTCTGGGGCCAGTAGGCACAATGTAGTTTCCAATTAGTGCCTATAGCTTTGGCCAATACCGGTGAGACTGAACTCACAAATGCAGGGTCATTGTCTGACCTGATCGCAAGAGGTAACCCAAACCTCTATCTCTTTTCCCTCTTTTCATTTTAGTTCTTTCCGCATTTACCGCCTGACATTGAGTACATCTATCAACCATATTTTGAGCCATACGCCCTAATTTAGAAACCTGAAACTGCTTGCCCATAAGCTCTTTAAGCTTGTGTATCCCCAAATGAGTGCCCTGATGTATTTGGCTTACTAATTTTCTTCCTAGTCTTAGCCCAATCCCCTTTATAGTCTAATTTAGTCCATTTCTGTAAATATATTCGCATCTTTGACCAGGAGGGCTGTGGCAGCAATTATGCGGTGGCAAGGGGGAACCCAGCTACTACTGGATTTGGCTTCTTGCTAAGATAAGCTACTGGCCTTTGCCAAGGCCCCAGAGTCTGAGTCAAAACTCCTTCAGTTACCCCTGTCTTTCCATCCACATACAAGTGGAAGGGCTTGGTAATGTCTGGGATGGCCAATACTGGGGCACTCAGTAAGGCTGTTTGTAATTCCTGAAATGCTCATTTTTGCCTTAGCTGTCCACTCTACCATAGTGAGTCCTCCCTTAGCCAGTTCATAGAGCGGTCATGCCATCTCCACGAATCGCAGTATCCACAGCCTATAGTAGCCCACCGTCCCAAGGATTATAATTGTCTTTAAATGTTTGTTTACCTAAGCTAGGCAGCTTAAGGTAAACTTCAGAGAAGTTGCATGGTAACACGTGTAAACGATCTTGCTTTTGCCAGCCAGTCAGCCCCAGATATAAGGAAGAAACATCAGAAAATTGAAGGATTTGACAGGAAGAATCTGACTGAGTTAGTGGGAATAGTAGAAATAGCCGCTGAGGACTATGGGTCATACTTGTGAGTGACAAGAGCTCTCTCACAGACTCTGCAGTGAAAAGGGTATCAGGTGTCAGCATTGAAGGCATGTTATTAAAACATAATTCTTCTCTCTAAAATAACCCTCATTTCCAGAGAAAGCCAAATCAGGACTAATTCACTTGAAATACAAGTCCAATTTTAACAAACTTGGTCTATTATTTACATAAGCTCAGCAAGAACAGTAAGTAATCATATAGATATTTTAGAATCTGCTTTGCTGGAACTTTTTATAAGGAATCTCTAGGTTGAACTTTTAGTAGCCTCTCCGGGCCAGAAGCCAAGCCACGTACTTGCCATCAGACATGCCTGTAATACCTGTCGACTCTGGCGAATTCCTCTTCCTGAGGCTCTGCACCTACCAAGGAGTGATATTCTTTACTCACATGGTGAAGCTGCTGGGAACTCTGTAAGCAAGGTATCAGGCCAACAGTTCCAAAGGGCTTTATGGCTCCAGGTTTCATAAAGTCAACCTTAGTTCCTTTAAGCTGTCTGGTCATATCTGGGTCTTTTCAAATATGACATTCCAGTCAAAGCCTTGCTAAAATAACCAGTTTCCAATGCTGTCCTGTTACAAGGAGAACAGATTCTTATTGAACTTATGCAAATGATTGATTGCCAAGGAAGAAAGAATACTTACTGAGACGTTTTGGTTTCAGAGGGTTCAGATAGAGAGAACAGTTGAATGCCTTGATTCATTTACAAATGAGCACTTTTACATCTCTATAAGTTACAGATAACTTAGGAGAAAGTGTCCCTATTCTGGAGGAGCAAACATTACAAAACCAGTAATGCTTGAAACATTAAGAGACACAACACTATAATCCTTTAGGTCATTTAGTCCCATGTTACTTTCCATGTTGCTAATTCTGGTTTAGTCCGAATGCAGCTTTTACTTCTGGAAATTTTTACCCATTTCAGTTCCAGGATTTTAATATATCAAAGACCTGTATTTGTCCTGAAAGTCTCCCATATGAAGTTCTTTTAGGGCAGAATTCATCTTACAAGAGAATTAAAACAATTACAAATGACAAAAACTCAAAATAGATATGGTTAAATTACCAGGTGATGACCTTATCAAAACATTAAAACTTTAGGAAATGCATAGAATCTTTAGAGTAGTTATAGCATTTTCCCAAATGTAACTCAAGGTTTATCATTGGTTTAAATCTTGTCAACAATTGCTAAAACCTTAGAAAGTTTTAAAACATATGCCTAAATATAATTAGGGATGTTAAAACACCTGATAAAACAAAACATAGGAACTGAATTTTCTGGGCAGGCAAAGAGAAAACCATTTACACTTTTTAACAGATCAATTAACTAAGAAAACTTTGCCCTTTTAAACAGAGAAAAAACCAGCTTTTCTATACGTGTCTTTTCCTTTTTTTTTTTTTTTTAAAGTGTGCAGTCTTAAGATATGAGTTTTCTGGGTTTCCCTCCCATCGTGAATGTCACAGACAAAGGGAGGGGGATCTTTCAGATGCTGTCCTGCTCGCGTCTCTCGCGGGAATTTAGGAGCGTCTTAACTAAAGTCTGGCCATATAAACCCTGGACCAGGCTACTCCGTGGAGTAGATGACCGTTATGCCATATGACGCCCCACGAGACTCAGGGTGCAGCCCACTCAGACTCTGTAGCCGAAGCGGTGGAGCCATACAGACACATTCACACAGTCAGGCATTCTTCAGATTCAAACAGGTTGGACATCCTTCCCTTTTGGGTATCCCTGGCTAATGGGAGGTGATCAGTCTCCCCTTTCATTCTTCACAAATAAGAGTGAGTTTCTATGGCTACAGGCAATGGGGAATGGTAACAGGGTGTTTTCTTCGCAGTCCCTCAAGGTTGGGCTGCTTTCTTAATCTCTCAAGGCCAAATGGCCCTTTTACTTGGAAGTATAATCTATGTGGAGGCAGGTCAGAAGAGTGCTAAATCACCATGGAGGCTGTTCTTCTTTCTTTCTTATTTAAACAGGATCAGGCATCTGGTCTTTTCTCCCCCCCTTTTTTTTTCCTCTTAGTCTGTCCTGACCATACCTAAAATCCCTTTTCTGAAGATTTCCCTTCATAAAACTTCTACAACTTTCCTTTGCTTTCAGGTTTTGTCCCAAGCCATTTCCTTCCAAACCATCATTTCATTTAGGACAAAATTACCTTATTTTACTTTCAACAAAATGTACTCCCATTTCTTAAATCTTTCTTACATATTATCTACTTTCCTACATACAGAGTTGTTTCTCTTATTTCCATCAGTCTTAGTTACACTTAGCAGAATTTTGTCCTCTTAGAAACACCTTAATCTCTAGTGTAAGTATTGTATTAACCAATTGTGAACTGTTACAACAGAATTCTTCAGATGGCAAATTTATGAATCAGTTAAGCGCAAAACATGTTTACCAACAGATTTCAAAAGCACAAACCTAGTTCCAGCAACCAGCGCTCTAGCATTTTATCCCATTTGGTTTAAAGTTTCAGGTTAGTAAAGACTTTGAAAGCTACTTCAGCAATTACCCATTAAACTTTGAGACAGACAATTAACCATCAGTTTAGTTATCTCTTTGCTAATAGATTTCAACAGGTTTTAACAGAAATAATGCGAGCTTATTTGATCTTAAGTAAACTCTGAAGTTTTACATTTACTGCTGATAACTTAAAAGACATGTATATCTTAATTAAACCAACAAACTTAACTTAGTTCAAATACTGATTTACGTTCCACCTGGGCCCACTCCACTTTGAATGTTTACCTGAGACACGGGTGGGAAGATCTGGAGTGGGGGGTGTTAGGTCCAGGGGCTGCTTTTCTTGCTCCTTGACAGTGAAGAGAGAAGGAGCCGTGGTGCATGATCTAGAGGTTAGTCATGCAGGCCGCACCCCAGCCGGTGCAGAAACAGGAGAAGGGGGAGACAGAAGAAACAAAGTGCCGCCAGAAGGCAGAGAAAGGATTCCTGGGTTTAGAGCTCATCAACTCCAACAGAGGTGCAGACACTATGCTTTCCCGCCAGCAAGGGGAGGGGGCTAGGCAGTCCACATCGGGCCAGAGAGGGCAAGGAACTTCCCCAAAACAAAGGAAGTTTCAGCAGCTGCTTGGGAATATTCCTTAAATCTCTGTCTTGAGTTAGACTAACCCCAGTTGGCTCCAGTTATAGCCAGCCATTAACACAAGAAATGAGTAAGGGAGAAGCCCCACATCTATTAGGAGAAACGGAGAGATGAAAGAGTCCCCTCACTCTCTTCTTGCCCCATTCCTTCAAACACAACAAACAACAGACAACAAAAAGACAAGACAAAGACAACTGCAAACCCAGCAGCCCTCATCCAGAGCCTGCCGCGGGTGGGGGTTTTTCTGGCCCCTACAGGGGTTATCCAGCCCCCTACAGATGCTCACTGGGATGAGCCACAGATGCTCTCTGAGATGAGCCACAGACCAGAACCAGACCCAGTGGCTCTCACCCGCTGGTGGGGGTTAACCGGCCCCCTGATTACCTGGGAGGGCTCGTACCCCCTGGCAGTCCCCCCTGGAGAGATGGGGCATCCCTGCATCCACTTCATCCCTGGGGAGCAATGCTGCATCCAGCTTCTCCCCGGCGGGCTTTACCCTGGAGCTCCATAATCAGACAGACAGACAGAATCTCAAGGGGTCTTGAGATCTTACCTTCGGAGGCTTTTCCCAATAATTCTGATGCTGGCTCAGTCCTTGCCATTTTATCCTGGACAAGCCCCCACTGAAAGGGTCCGTGGACAAGAGGATGAGACTGATACAAAGCAAAGGTCAAGCAAAGCTTTATTTTGCGCCAAGCATCGAGAATTAAACTGACCGGCCAGGGTCGTCTCTTGCAAAGAGGCGACCCATCCCAGCCTCACAGACTAACTTTTATAGAGTAAGGGCCATGTGGTTGAGCCTGGCCACACACAGGTGGCCAATTGAATTACAATTCACGCTATAGTAGTTATTTGAACTAGCCTATCACTCTGGTCAGAA